>NC_051221.1:40012131-40022131 GCF_015220715.1 Pygocentrus nattereri | reverse complement strand
GACTGAAAAATAAATAAACAAATGAGTAAATAAATGAATGATCTCTGACTTCTGCACCAATGTTCTTTCAGAAATATTCATTTTTCATCTTCGCTCGCTGACCATTTGATTAGGGCAACTTTTAATCCAGGGTATTGTACTAGGGATGAGTGAGAACCTTGAAATATTTGAGCAGTCGTTGAAGTTTAAATGCATAAATTATGACTTGTAGTATCCAAATTAGCAATTAGAATGTTTAAAATTCATGAGCTGTCACAACATTACCCTGAACCAGGTGGTAGAGCCTGTATTTGACATGTCTTACACTTATGATTGTTTTAGTCTGCAGAACAAAGCATAAAAAGGCTACTGCATCCAGCTGTGGCTGCCGTACACTGGTCAAGAAGCTCCGCCCTGGGTAGCGCAGAGGAAGCAAAGGCACTGAAAGGTTCAGTTATTTCACAATTAATCAGGTTCACTATCATCTAACTAACGCCCAACAAGTCCAATCTGTTTTCCAGCTGAATCCATGGCAATAAAATAGGATATATGCAGGGTTGTTATGTGAGCATTAGTATATTTAGCTTGAAGACTTTGGGGTGCAAATTTCAAGCCATGCTACCTACTAGGGATTTGTGGTCTGGGTCTGAGTTTACGTTTTATTACAACTGCAGAAAACATTTTTCAGTGCCAAGTTCATTATTTCAAAACTCTTTGCTCTCCTCTCTACAGAAACATGCAGCTCAGCACAACATTTCATTCCATAAATGCTGTACAGCTATAAAAACTCTGCAGAAACATCTCAAAATAAATTCATTTAACAAAACATCAAAACAAGTGTTTTTCTCTACAGTCCATCACAGCACAGTCACTTCAGAAACACAGCCATCATCACCAAACCACTTATGAATAGTTTTTCCTTCAAAAAGTAATGTTTGATTAAATTCATGAATTAATCATCTCACATCTGTTGCGGGCATCCTGTTTTTGAAAGTCCTGTGCCACGGCAGGTTTCACCAATTGCATGATAATATGAAAAATGGCAAAGAACTATGTGGCAGAGAAATGTAGAGTTAAGCTGAAGGTTAACACGGGTCAGTAAGGTGCGTAAAGGTCTGTTATGCAACAAAATCCTGGTGGTAGCCAACAAAATATCAGGTTTGGGACTTTTCATGTACTATAGCGGTTGGATCAGGCTTGAGTGTTCACATTCACTGATTCTCTCTCTCTGACTCTGACTTATAATGTTATGATGTACAGCTGCATTTAAAACAGTTCCCGTGTTTAAATGGGCAGATGAATGGGCCCCTTAAGGAAACCATAACTGACGTTCAGCGGTACAACAGCTGCAAAACAGATCAGCGGAGGGTGGATGGAGGGGCTAACAGTTGATTAGAGGAGGGTGGATGGAGGGGCTAACGGCTGATCAGAGGAGGGGGGATGGAGGGGCTAACGATTAATCAGAGGAGGGTGGAAGCAGGGGCTAATGGCTGATCAGAGGAGGGTGGATGGAGGGGCTAACAATTGATCAGATGAGGGTGGATGGAGGGGCTAACAATTGATCAGAGGAGGGTGGAAGGAGGGGCTAACAATTGATCAGAGGAGGGTGGATGGAGGGGCTAACGATTAATCAGAGGATGTGGATGGAGGGGCTAACAGTTGATTAGATGAGGGTGGATGGAGGGGCTAACAATTGATCAGAGGAGGGTGGATGGAGGGGCTAACGGCTGATCAGAGGAGGATGGATGGAGGGGCTAACAGTTGATTAGATGAGGGTGGATGGGGGGGCTAACAATTGATTAGATGAGGGTGGATGGAGGGGCTAATAATTGATCAGAGGAGGGTGGATGGAGGGGCTAACAGTTGATCAGAGAAGGGTGGATGGAGGGGCTAACAGTTGATTAGATGAGGGTGGATGGAGGGGCTAACAGTTGATCAGAGAAGGGTGGATGGAGGGGCTAACAGTTGATCAGAGGAGGTTGGATGGAGGGGCTAACAGTTGATCAGAGGAGGGTGGATGGAGGGGCTAACAGTTGATCAGAGGAGGGCCTTAATTTTAGACCTCTGCTTATTAGTGTGCCTATTACTTAATGTCACTGCGTCTACAGACACAGAACACAGCCTGTATTTAATCTTATTACATTATAGCAAGCTGTGTGGAGATCTGCTTACACTACAGCTCAAAAGTTTAGAATCATCCATTTATAGTAATACAGTACCGGTTCTGTGCAATTTACATGTATGACTAAAGTGTGTTGCAACATCTTCACCACTTCATACACAACTAATTTCATCTTAATTGGATTCATTTTAGACGTCTGTAGAGATTATGGACGATTTCATGATGACTGAGAAAGCTGTGAAACACTGATTATGAAGATCTAACAAATCATCCGGAATTTCTTATATTTGAACAGCGGTGATCAAATCTTGAAGCAAATAACCCATCAAAGAATTATCGAAAAGAGATAATTACGTTATTTTATTCATCATTTAACAATGTCTTGTTGTTCCAAAAAGAAAAAAGGAAAATGAATGTAATTTTATTATAAAATCAACTCATATTCTCTGTAATAACACAGCAAATTATTATGTCATTGTACTGCACAGAATAACCGAATATGACAGTTAAATGTGCCAATATATTATAATAAAAACGTTTCACTGTTTATATTCTGACAAATTGACAGCGTATCTGTTCAGTTCGAAACCCTACTGGCTCTGATTGCTGTTTTGTTTATCAGATGATCTTAGCAGGTGATCGTTCATGAACAGTAATAAATCAGCATGTTTGATTGCAGCTTAATTTAACATGTTCCTAATTGCTTGTTACGTCATTTTATTAGAGAGTATCACGCTGTTTCCTCACCCTCAATTAAAAGCCCATTGCACTTAGTAGCCCGGCAAAAACCAGAGCTATGGTGAAGCAAATGTTCCACTGAACAGTGGGAGCATTGGGGACAGAATGTTCCAGTCCCAAACAGTTGCTAAGCAATGCAATTTAAAAGCCTATTACACTTACGCCACCACTTACACTTCGATACTCGTCTTTCTGCCATTTTCCCCTTCAAAACATCCTGTTCCAGCCTGTTCACTTCAACTTCAAAGTCCCCAACACCCGCCAGTGCCCCTTTAAACACCTAGATACCTTCCTCTCCAACACTTCCATCCATCATACCAAACAGATTTCAGAGTAATTTGGCCTCTGGTATCTGAGGACGGCTGATGCGCGCCGTTTGCAGGCAGCCTCTGATAAGAGATCATTTGGTGAGATTTCACTTTGCCACATGCAGAGCCTGATGATGTTTCCAGCAAGACATTTACAAGGTCATTTGAGATTATGGTATCAATACAGAATGTCAGAGTGTGAGTACTTGGCGCTGATGCTACCCCTTCTAAAATTTCGCTTATTTATTTATTTGCTGAATATCAGCAGCTAAGCATACTACCCAACGTTGCACTGGGTGAGTCAGAAGCGTTTTAAATGGGCCAGTGGCATTTTGGGCTGGTCACTGTGAGCTAACGTCTAAACTCATACATATAAGCTCAAGAACACTCAGTTAACCTATAGATGTTACACCCGTGTGTATCTGTAATGATTTAGGGGTTAAAGCCGCGGCCCTCACCTCAAGCGGTTCTGCCCCAGTTTGCGGATTATAATTTTAGCAGTGGATGGAGGTTAAATGAAGGTTAAGGTTAATGGAATGAAGAAGCTGAGGTTAGCTTCTTATTCTCCAATCCTGTTACCACCATAAATGATGTTACACAGTTACATTCCCACACCTTTAGAGGCACGACTGCGGTACTATTTAGGGTGAAATGGAAATTGAAGAAGCTAATTTAAACCCTGAAAGATTAGTGTGTCAAATATGGCTCAATGGTGTGCATCTGGTACCAAATGCATCAGAAAGTGCTCTACATAGTTTTTTATTTTTCATGTTTTTTGTGTTATAGATGCAGCAAGAGTGGTGAGAACTGCAAGAACATGGAGGAACAGAGAAGACAAGAAGGAACAAGCTACTTGAGGAGGATGAGGACATATCTGAGCAGATGTGCAGTGAGAAATGCTGACCTTAAACCTGTGTGTGTGTGTGTGTGTGTGTGTGTGTGTGTGTGTGTGTGTGTGTGTGTGTGTGTGTGTGTGTGTGTGTGTGTCAGTCAGTGAGAAAGGTTTGCGTGTGCTGCTCTACATCATGTACCTCCTGGTCTGAAAACAAGTCCCACTCCAGCCCTGATACTACCTATCATCTGGAGGACTTCCAGCATTAACTGGGCATCTAGCTCTCATAAAATCTGTATTCAGAAGGGACCCCAGTCGTCCATACCGACGAGCTCAGAAATCATTCCGCTGTTAGCACGGCTCCAATCTGGCAAAAGGCTAACAAATAATTCACAGACCCTGGAAAAGCAGAGAGAAGGGCAGGGGGACGTGGGCCCTAGTACACAGAGTCCACTTTAGTTGAGTTCAGCAGGGGACAGCGCATGCGGCAGGGCTGGCGGGTCAGATTTGTTTTGCTCTCTAATACGGGCAGAGGGGTCGTGGGGGTTTCTCAGCAGCACTGGAGCATTCGCATAGGCGCACGGCCCGGGAGGCAGCGGGATGCGTGGGGATTTTGCACAAACGACCAGGCGAGCGGACTCCCGGCAGCCATTCCCTTCCAGTTCAGGCCAGCTATGCCTGAATTAGGCCTATGAGTGTAACTCTAATGATCTGTTCCAGGGCAATTAGTACTCAGAGCAAGTTCTGGCAGACAAAAAAAGGCTTTTTTTTCTCGTCTGTGTCCTCTTCGAGTGGCTAGACTCTGTCATTTACATTCATTATCTGCACCCAATGAGGTTGAGCTCTGTTGTATTAAAATATAATTGTTCTAATTCATAAATATGTAAGTGCCATCTGTGAATAGTCGATGCCCCCTAATGCATATGTGTTAAGATATATGCTTCTTGAGAGGGGACTGGCAGGTGCATGCGGTGGACATAGGATGGGAATAATTAGGCTGCAGAGCTTCTCTAACTGAGAACTGCTCGTTATGAGTGCAGGGTTATTAATTACTAAACGCATTTATTAAAAACGGCCAGCCGGGGAGATACGGACGCAGGCGAGGCCGCACACTCAGGCAGAGTTGCAGGTACGCAAGGGGAATCTAATTATATTGGAGAGTCATTTTTATTATGATTAATGTTGGCTAATATGTGATACATGCCATTGCGATGGGGGGCAGTGCTGCTGGTGTGTGAATCAGAATGAGTGGTGTATGTATGTGTGTGTGTGTGCTAGCGAGAGCAAGAGTGAGCGGAGTGTTTTTAATTACTCTCCGAGGCTCTGGAGAGTGATGGCGTCTCTGCTGTGGCTTAATTACACAGTGTTCTGTCAGAGGAACGGGGCCACTGTTATATCATCAAGTAAAACAAGGGAGTCTCAGCAAAAAGGGATAAAAATTAAATAAATAAAAGACTTTCCATGCAGTTCAATAGTGCACTTGTCATAGTCTTCAAAGCACAGCTAATTTTTCCTCCGATTTCCTTTGATGACACGATTTTAGATCATCAAAGGAACCGTATGGTAGGTTTTTCAGTTCTCTGCACCTGTGGTTACAGCAAAGTAAAAAAGAAAAGTAAATAAAAATGTATTCAGGCTAATCAGTCTAATAATATGTACAGTGGTGGGAGCCAGATACTATATGTAGGCCACTATTTAACAACGTAATTACCTTGTATCTCATAAATCTGTTCTTCCATTTAGACATGCAAATAAAAAATATGGTTATTATTGCTGACTTTTTTATTATATATGGTAGTTCCTGCTACACTGAATACATTGCACTTTTTTTAGACGTGTGTGAAGAAAAATGTGGGAAATTCAGAGGTTTATTTTCTTTTGAAATTCCCATGTTACATTGTTTAAAACTGGAAGGACAGCTTGGTTACTGCGATTAAGGTCAGGGTCAGGTTTAGACCGTTCTTGTTATATAAATGTAATGAACCTATTTCAACAATGTCAAAGAAAACTACACCATTGCAAAATGCAGGCTCCACTTTAGACCGTAAGAATATATATGGAGGCTAGAAGTTGATCATTCAGCCTTTCTGTAACACTTTATTTGAACCCTTCTATGTTGTGTTATGTATTTTATTGATGTGTTAGTGAAATTTGTTAGTTCACTGCTTAAATATGCTTAATCTGGGAGCAGCACAGCACTGCGGAGGTTAAAAGCCTTACCCCAGGCATACAACCAGGAGCACCCAGCCTGTCCTGGAAGTGGATCCCACAACCTTCCATTGTTGGCTCACATCTCTTACCACTAGGCTACCATATTACCATTAATTGTAATGGTCATAGATCCCATAATGCTCCTGGTCAAGACAGCTTATGTGATGTGGTAATTTTTTAGAAGTGTATTCTAGTCATCATTACATCAGACATTATGGCAACTATCATGACATTTACGAGTAATGGTAATACGACACTGTTATATTACTAATGACATAGAACTCTTCATATTTATGGCAGGGCTGCCAATGTTATGTAGCATTGTTCAAGTAAAGTGTTACTGATGACCAACACTAAAGGCAGTCGTGGGCTGGAGGTTAGGGGACTGGCCCTGTGACCGGAAAGTCGCCGGTTCGATCCCCAGTGCCGACAGTCCATGACTGAGGCGTCCTTGAGCAAGACACCTAACCCCCAACTGCTCCCTGGGCGCTGTGGATAGGGCTGCCCACCGCTCCGGGCAAGTGTGCTCACTGCCCCCTAGTGTGTGTGTATTCACTAGTGTGTATGTGATGTTTCACTTCACGGATGGGATAAATGTGGAGGTGGAATTTTCCCGTTTGTGGGATTAAAAAAAGTATCACTTAACTTAAAGGAATAAAAACAGAGGCAAAAACTACTCAAGTGGGCTTTTCCTATAGAAATCCAGTTTCTTATACTGCAGAGAGAGTAAAAGTATCATTATATACATTTTACAGATAACATTATGCCCCATTGGGTCTTATGCTTTTTGTGCTAACTGCACTTAAACCTAGCTGGCAAGCTGGTTTTTATCTGGCTCTGAAGGTCATTGAGATTTTATGCTCAGGTTGAGGGTGAGGGTAGTCCACTCACCAGATAGACTTGCTGGTTAGGTAACTAAGCCACGTACCTTGGGGTAAATGTGTGTTTTGGACAGCTGATTGAGGTTTTTCACACCATTTAGTCCTGTGTGTGTTTGGTTTAGGGAATTTTACTCCCCAGTTTCAAACTCTTGTGAGATGCGGTATCTGATTTACAAGCACACCAGCACAACACTGTGGAATATCATAAAGTTCTGAAAACCTGTCAGAGGTACCCGGCTCTAGGTGCAGTTGCTAAGCTACAACTGAACAGTGTTTATTTAAGGAAGGCATTTAGAAACTTTGCTGCACAGTTTTAGTGAGTTTTTAGAAGGCCATTGGACAAGTTCCTGCTGCAAAATATACAAAAGATTTCTCAAAAGACACTTTCAAAAAAAATTGAAAATTGAAAGATAACAATTAGACATTAAAAAAAAACCCTAACATCCTCAGTGAAATCTGTGCCTGTATGAACATTTTATAATTAATAGACCAACATGAATGCTTGACAGTTTGGAATGAAATCTAATTAAATTGTTGTTGTTGTTGTTGTTGTTGTTGTTGTTGTTGTTGTTGTTGTTGTTGTTGTTGTTGTTGTTGTTGTTGTTGTTGTTGTTGTTGTTGTTGTTGTTAAGCACATAGCCTTGTTTAAGTTCTTTGCCAGTATGAAACCAGTCTGTTTCCCTATTTTCTGTCATGACCGTGTCTTGTCAGTGTACAGGCTCCTCATTAGTACAATGAAATCCACATTCCATAATTTTACATGGTTTGCAACTTTGCTGCAGTCAGTGAAATGCACGTTGATTTCCATCTTGACTTCCTTGACTTTTTCAATTATCCAGCATACAGCAGGAATGATGCACTATATTTCCAAAAGTATTCAGTCACCCATCCAAATCACTGAATTCAGGTGTTCCAGTCACTTCAATGGCCACAGGTGTATAAAGCCGAGCCCCTAGGCTTGCAGACTGCTTCTACAGACATTAGTGAAAGAATGGGTCGCTCTCAGGAGCTCAGAGAATTCCAGCGTGGTGCCGTGATCAGACGCCACCTGTGCAGCAAGTCCAGTCGTGAAATTTCCTCACTACTAAATATTCCACAGTCCACTGTCAGTGGGATTATAACAAAGTGGAAGCGATTGGGAACGACAGCAACTCAGCCACGAAGTGGTCGGCCACGTAAAATGACAGAGCGGTCAGCGGATGCTGAGGGGCATAGTGAGCAGAGGTCACCAACTTTCTGCAGAGTCAATCACTACAGACCTCCAAACTTCATGTGGCCTTCTGATCAGCTCAAGAACAGCGTAGAGAGCTTCATGGAATGGGTTTCCATGGCCGAGCAGCTGCATCCAAGCCTTACATCACCAAGCGTAATGCAAAGTGTGGAATGCAGTGATGTAAAGTGCTGCCACTGGACTCAGACTGAAGGACCAGTCTGGGTTTGGCGGTTGCTAGAAGAACAGAACTTGTCTGACTGCATTGTGCCAAGTGTAAAGTTTGGTGGAGGGGGGATGATGGTGTGGGGTTGTTTTTCAGGAGTTGGGCTCGGCCCCTTAGTTCCAGTGAACGGAACTCTTAATGCTTCAGCAGACCAAGGAAGGGCCTGTTCTTTTCAGGATATTTACTTTTAGTTTTTCAAAGAAATCTGCCTTTTTCCACCAACTCCAAAGCTCAGTCCTAGAAATTGGTTGCATTTCCAGTTTCTCATGATCCAAGTAATCAGTGATATCTGGGCTATTTTTCTGACAACACCAGCTTCTTTGCTTTAGTTGCAAATTTTACCCACAGTCTTGAGTTGTCTTCTCACAGTGGAAGGATGGATAGAAACACTTGTGAATTTTGTCACATCTGAAGTAAAAGTGGAGCTTGATTGCATTTCAAAGATGATAGCTATACACACCATTTATTTGACGGTGACAGTTTTGGTGGTCTACCAGGTCTTGCATGGTTGTTAGGAATCTCATTTTCTCTGTATTGTTTTGTTTTTTTTAAATATTCAAAAAATGGCAGTTTAGATGGGAAATTTAAGAAATGAAAGGTGGTCTCTGATTTTTGCACAATGCTGTATAATCCATATGGGGTGTGAAAATAAATCAGTGTCCTGAGATTGTCTTTCTGTGCATGAATTCGTTGCCATTCTAAGCTGCTATCAGCCAGCATCTCAAATTCATGTAATAAACTGTATGCTATATTCTGCTTTCCAGGTGTATTTGAGGTAAACCATTTTTCAAAGCTTTGTGTAAGTGTGCAGGGCTGTGGGTACGTATATTTGTTTGTGTGGGGTGTGTGTGTGTGTGTGTGTGTGTGTGTGCACTCTGATGAAATAAAGGATAAGTGCAGCTTACTCAGCAGTGTGCAGGCTTTGAGAATAATAACTTTTGGCGCTGGGGTGTTTTCTGATTTCTGGGCAAGCGATGCAGAGCATCCTCGCCTGCCCCCATTACACCATGTGACAAGGAGACATGGAAAAAGGACTTTTCCCCTCTTCAAACACGCAGGGACCCTCTCACACACACACACACACACACACACACACACACACACACACACACACACACACACACAAACATACAAACACAGTCGGCAGACTGTGACTCATACTAGATCTTGCACATTTTGTCTTGGGCCTCTTTGAGTATTATCGTCTAACGTGGTCATGATAATAACGAGTCTGGCAGAGGTTTCCTTCTGGGGAACCTGCAAGCTGTCCGATGCCCTTCTTCCACATTTGGAAACTGTAGAGTCTTACTGAGAAAATAAATGAGATGAGCGCATGCTAGGAACGTCAAGCAAACATTTGAGTGACAGTATCTGTTCCTGGCAACGCTCGTCTGTCAGCTGTGAGTCTGTGAGGTTTTATCTCGCATGCCACAAATAGGAAGGCTTCTGAGTGCTTGGTAATGCTGTTACCTGCCATTTAGTAGTCTAGACCT
>NC_051221.1:39837131-40007131 GCF_015220715.1 Pygocentrus nattereri | reverse complement strand
TTCAGTAAAGAAAATGCTTCTATACAGAACTTTTGCGTTATTAAAGGGTTCTTCAGATTGATGGAGAATGTGTTGTATAGGGCTCTATGTATATGTTGTCCATGGCTCTGAATAGCGATCTATATAGCACCAAAAAGGACTCAACTGTGGTTACAAGCCAAAGAACCATCTGAGGAACTTTATAGAACCCACATACACACACATATACACACACACACTTACTAAACCACTTATCCTTCAGGGTTACAGGGAGGTGCTGGAGCCTATCTCAGTAGTCAATGGCCAGAAGATGAGATTGCCAGGTTGCCAGTTTATACAAAAACAAACGAGTGTGTACGTGTCTGCATGTGTCTATGAGACTGAATGTATCTGAGATGTCCTCTCCTCGCTACCCCTCATTCTCCCCTATTCGCTGCCTGTGTCAGTGCCTAGAATCTTTCTCATGAGTTTTTTTGGGGCGATCGATGGCAAAGCGCTTTGGACTCGAGGACGTTCCACAGGTGAAGAGCGGGTGAGCTCTTCAATCGTCCGCGTTGTCCTGCGCCACACGTCTCCGCTTTGACTGGCAGCCTCTGCAGACATGGCAGAAAATCCATTCCACCTTCGGCCACCTCTACCTTTGACTGCAGTCTGTCTTTAGCCGCCTGATTTATTATAGCATTAATTTGAGTTCAATTTCGTCTTTAGCCCCTGCCGGGGTAACCTTCAGCAGTTTGGGAAGAAGAAGATTATACCTCCACCTGCTTGTTATTGTGCTCATTTCACATATTTCAAGTCAGAAAGGTAGAAGATGAATAAATATATGGCGGTAGCCTGGTAAAAGTGATCTCATAAACGTCAGCATATCTACCCATTCCATTTTACACCATCCAACCTCTCTCTCTCTCTCTCTCTCTCTCTCTCTCTCTCTCTCTCTCATTCTCTCTCACACACCTTTCTTTCATGTTGCACTAGCGTAAGCATCTCCTACTTACACCCATTCTAAATATATATTGCTTTTTCTCCATACTATTATGGAGGCATTTCATAGCTCAAATGAAAAATGATCCTGCTAGATGGATGTGTGAGATGGCTTGCGTGATTGATTTGTGTGGATCTGGCCCTCACTCTTTTCCTCTACACACATACACACCCTGCACTCCACAGTTGCTGTGTTGAACACTAGATAAGGACTTTGTGTGTGCACAGAAGACGGGGCTTAGATTATAATGCCGTTTAAAGAGTCGTTTTCCCCTCCGTCAGACACCATGTCGGCCTTAACCAAGTGTGGAACTCCTAGTGCAGAGCAGGATGAGTGTTTTAAACTATTATGAGTCTTACATTTGGAATATGCCACAGACCAACAACACAGTTACTTTATTGCATATCTTACAACTCTGACAGGCAGGCCAGTTAGCAATGGTTTTAAGATGAAATACTTGCTGGAATCCAAAGTAGAAGATACAGTCACTGAAGGACAGGGACATTTTTCATGTATCGTATAATGACCATGATAAAACACCCAGATGTCTTCTTTATTTGTTTGGCCCAGACAGGTTTCACAATGATCTCCAGATCTATCGTAAAAATATTCTTTTTCAATGCATCACTTTTGTTGAAAGGAACGTAAAACTGAACACAGTGCAGTAAAATATAAAGTCTGAGCTCCACCTCTATTCCAGTGCATAGCACTGGATAAGAAATGTATACGGCGGTGCAAAAGTCAGAGACCACCCTTTATTTCATTTTTCAGAATTGGAGCAACAAGCAAAAAACACAGCGCTTTGAAAAAATCGGAGGCAACCAAGCACATTTTTAAAACCTATTTATCTTGGCAGGACGTGTGCCTGTAAAAAGCCCACAGGTCAGTGGATACAATAATACAAATACATCAAAAAGTAACAAGAACTAGTTTAAAGAACAATGTTTGGTTCCAGTTTTCTCCTAGACACCTCCAGCCATCCTTTGACCCATCTGATACTGCCCCAAGCCTGGCTGTTTTTGAAATCTTTGAGCCGGTGACTCTGTCAAATCTGCAAGATGTGGTGGGCCAGATAAAGCCTTCAGGATCACCATATGATGCTGTGCCTCCTCACTTTTTTAAAGAGGTTTTTCCCAGTATAGGGCAGCAGGTTTTAACCATTATTAACAGCAGTATGTCATCTGGTGTTGTTCCCAAAAGTTTTAAACATGCAGTAGTGCATCCCCTGCTTAAAAAGCCTGGTCTTGATCCCATAGTTCTGGCTAATTACAGGCCCATTTCCAAGCTGCCTTTTATCTCAAAAATATTGGAAAAAGTGGTCTATGTCCAGCTGAAATCCTATTTGGATGAACAAAATATCCTGGAGGTTTTTCAGTCTGGTTTTAAAACCCGTCATAGCACAGAATCAGCACTTATTAGGGTTTTTAATGATACCCTCCTGTCCAATGACTCTGGTGATCATGTGATGCTTCTGTTGTTAGATCTCACTGCAGCATTTGACACAGTGGATCACAACATTTTAATATCCAGATTGCAGAATTTGGTGGGCATTTGCGGGGTGGCTTTGGAATGGTTTAGGTCATATTTGTCAGATAGATCCCTGTGTGTGAAGCTGGCGAATTCAAAATCCTCCTCTGTTCCCCTGTCATATGGGGTTCCACAGGGCTCAGTTTTAGGACCTTTACTGTTCTCTCTCTATCTGCTCCCACTGGGTTCCATTTTAAGGAAACATGGCACCGCTTTCCATTGCTATGCTGATGACACCCAGATTTATGTCCCGTTGAAGAAGAAAGATGCCTTTTCTATTAAACCTCTTCTCTTATGTCTCGAGGACATTAAAGCCTGGATGTCTGTAAGCTTTTTAAATTTTAATGAAGATAAAACAGAAGTGATGGTGTTTGGTCCCAGTGGTTTCTGTGGAGCCCACACTCTTGTGGAATTGGGCCCCCTTAAGCAGTATGAGAGGAAAGTAATTTCTAACTTGGGTTTTAAAATGGACAGTGATTTTAAACTGGATCACCAGATTGGCGCAGTAGTGAAGTCCTGCTTTTATCACCTAAGGCAAGTGGCGAAGGTGAAGTCCATTTTAGCACATGAGCACTTTGAAACAGTAATCCATGCCTTCATTACATCTCGGCTGGATTACTGTAATGCACTTTATTTTGGAGTCAGCCAGTCCTCCCTCAAACGTCTCCAGGTGGTGCAGAACGCAGCTACCCGGCTACTAACGGGGTCACGCAAGAGGGAGCACATAACTCCCATTCTGGCCTCCCTCCACTGGCTGCCTGTGCATTTTAGAATTATTTTTAAGATTCTCTTATTTGTTTTTAAATCCTTAAATGAACTTGCCCCGCCTCTCTGAGCTCCTCCATCTGCATGTGCCCACATGGTGCCTCCGGTCAGCTGATCAGCTACTCCTGGAGGTACCGAGGTCTAGGCTTAAGCTCAGAGGGTATCAAGCCTTTTCAATAGCAGCTCCGAAATTATGGAACGAACTGCCAGTTTTTATTAGACAGGCCTCTTCTTTGTCCACTTTTAAAACCAGCCTCAAAACCCACTTTTATTCCTTGGCCTTTCATTTAACATCATTTTTATTCCTGCATCTTATTTGTGTGGTTTTATTTATATTTACTTTCTTACTGTTTATAGCTTATATTATTTTATTGGTATGGTTTTATTGGTTTACTGTTCTATATGTCTGTTTTATACCTGCAGTGTTCAGTACTTTGTTGCAGCCTCTGTTGTTTTTAAAGTGCTTTACAAATAAATTTGAGTTGAGTTGAGTTGAGTACTGATTGGCCAAACTAAACGGTGAATGATAACAATAATAACGCCGGGCTGCCATGAGGAGAGGCTTGGGTGATACGATAAGCATTATTATGGGCGGCATGTTGGCGCGGTGGGTAGGGCTGTCGCCTCACAGCAAGGAGGGCCTGGGTTCAAGTCCCTGGCTGGGTGACCAGGGTCCTTTCTGTGTGGAGCTTGCATGTTCTTCCTGTGTCTGTGTGGGTTTCCTCCCACAGTCCAAATGTGCAGTCAGGCCAAGTGGACATGCTAAATTGCCCCTAGGTGTGAATGTGTATGTCTGCCTTGCGATGGACTGGCGACCTGTCCAGGGCGTATCCTGCCTTTCACCCAATGACCGCTGGGATAGGCTCCAGCACCCATGACCCTGAGGGAGAAGCGGCTTTGAAATGTTTACTGTATAGATAAGTTTCTTTTTAAATGATTTCAATAATTTCAAGTGCCTAAAACCTTGGCACAGTATGTTATATTTAACTGAAAATTACACAAAGTCTCGACAAGAAATATAGTATAATTTAGCTTGTCCACTCTTTTCCTTTCTTACAGCTTCAAAGTTCATGTTTAGACGTTTGTTGCATTTTCTGCTTCTCACAATTCAACTAATCCAAAAGCACCCAGTAATGTTGAGGTCTGGTGGTCAGTCCATCATTTTGAGAACACCAGCAGTTTCTTTGATTGATCAGCAAATGTTCTTTTTTGTCGATTTTCTTTCTTCAGTAACAGTTTCTTGGCAGCTACACATCCTTACGATGTTGGGTTGTTCTCACAGTGGAAGGACAGACGGAAACAGCTGTGGAGTTTTTCAGATCTGAATCAAAAGTGGAGCGTAATTTTCTCCTGTCTTTCAAAGATGACAGCTTTAAGTTGTAGTCCCATTTTCTCTATAATTTCTCATCATTTTTTGAGCTCCAGTTTTAGAAACCCACTGATTTTCCTTTGCCTTTCTCCTTCTTTATGTAAGTGAATTATCTTATGGCTAATCTCCTCAGAAATATCTCCTGAAATATGAATAACTCGCGCTTAATGGCCTCTTTTTATCTTCTATACTGTATGATAATTGCACTGTAGTCGAGAGCAAAGTAATATTTCATTGTCCAAATATGAGCTGTAAAATCTATAGTGGAGGACAACACGAAATATTAAAACACTAAATTTGAGCCTCCTTAATTAAAGCGCAATTATAAAGTCATAGAAGATATAATAAAGATATGAAATAGTGACGTATGGCGATAACTTTAATGTGAGTTGCAACTGTTTCATGCACAGAATTACCTCAAGAGATAATGAGGCAGCCCTGGTGAACGCAATAACCAGTAATCATTTGACTGAAGTCTGATTGTGAGCCTGTCAGAGCTCTTCGGTAAGCAGGGAGAATCACCCAGTAGACTAAAGCATTAGTGCTTTGTCATGTCGGCTCTGTAAGCAGAGAATTGTGTAAGAAGTGACTTTAATATAAAACTTTAAAACTTAAAAACAGTTTGATAGTTGTCGTATTATATATAAACGCTGGGAAAAAAGAAGGATCAGTAGCTCCACTGAGCTTTAACACGCTATTATCTGAAAGGAGCCCACATGCGATACAAAGAGACAACTGTCTAGTGCAATCTGAGAGACCACTTAACTGACACATGTGCCAAATGCCCACACCTTCTCTAGAGGCTCGCGCTGAAGGAATGGGAGAACAAAACTTTGCAATTCCACACACCCTGCACACATTCAGCATTCTCTATAACGCATGAAGAAATGGTAACAAAGAGGGAAAATGAATTATTGATTCCAATTACCTGCGAAGGAGCCGGCACGGAGGCCACACTCACCGACATTTCACTGGAATGTGAGCGTGAGTGAAAGAGAGCGAAAAAAGGAGGCAGAAAGAGAAGATTATTAAAAAACTAAAAAAACTGATTTTACAGATAAAATCATTAAATAAACAAAGAAGCGTCAGCGCTTCCATCATTTGTGACTATTTGTGTAATGGCAGTGGGGTTTAACCCTTTAGTTCTGCCAATTAATCTGCCCACCGCTGTGAATTACCTTGGAATTCTGTATTATTAGTAAAACAATGATACAGTAATATATTCTGGAGGAGTGTGAGTTAAAATGAACTAATGATAGCACAACAGTAGTTTAATTTTATATCAATATTTCTTACTTGGAAAACTGGGAAGTTCTGTCCGAAGTGCAGATTCTAAACATTCGGTTGATGGTTTGCATGTCTTGTATAAGTAGAAAAGGAGATATTTGATGATATTACAATTTGATGAAAAGTTATGTGTGCAGTCCTGTTTTACAGAAAGAAAAACCATCCATCCATTTTCCAAGCCGCTTCTCCATCAGGGTCGCGGGAGCCTATCCCAGCAGTCACCGGGCAGAAGGCAGGATACACCCTGGACAGGTCGCCAGTCCATCACAGGGCAGACAGACAGTCACTCACACCTAGGGGCAATTTAGCACGTCTAACTGGCCTGACTGCATGTCTTTGGACTGTGGGAGGAAACCCACGCAGACACGGGGAGAACCGCGGTCACCTGGCCAAGGAATCGAACCCAGGCCCTCCTCGCTGTGAGGCGACAGCGCTACCCACCACGCCACCATGCTGCCCAGAAAAAAAACCAGCAGCTCTTTATTTGAACCCTGCTGTATAGCATTGGGGAAGTCATGGGCTGGAGGTTAGGGAACCAGCCTCGTAACCGGAAGGTCGCCGGTTCGATCCCCAGAGCCGACAGCACATGACTGAGGTGTCCTTGAGCAAGACACCTAACCCACAACTGCTCCCCGGGCGCTGCGGATTGGGCTGCCCACTGCTCCAGGCGAGTGTGCTCACTGCCCCCTAGTGTGTATGTGGTGTTTCACTTCATGGATGGGTTAAATGTGGAGGTGGAATTTCCCTGTTGTGGGACTAATAAGGGTCACTTAATCACTTGACATATGCCAACAACATCATGGTAAATATACTAACAGGACATGTTACGCTCAGTAATGTAATGGTATCATGTTCCTATTGCAGTTCATTGTCATGACAGATGCAATAATATTTGATGTTGTGAAAATCATATGCTAAAGATACTGTAGCTAACTGTCATGACGTTAGACACTGTGACATCTGTCACGGCAATTACCGGCAATGGCAGCAAGACACTTGAACTACTGGACATAATCTGCCATGATATCACATATGCCATGACATGTTTAGGGCATGGTAATGTCAATGTTATGTACCAACGAAACACAAAGTCTGATGTACGGACACAATCATGTAATAAGAGGTCTGCATGGCCTTGATTATTAATGTCTGTGCCTGCCTGCTTCAACCTCCTGTTACGTTCACCTGCAACCATCTCTGTCTGCGCCCATAAAGCAAATCAGCCAGAAATAAATGGAAGCCAAATTTCCTGGATAAAGTGCAGTTAGACGATGCATTTATTCTGTGAAGGTTATATAGCTTCATTACATATAATATAATGTATATATCATGTGATCATTTCCAACACCTTTTTCTCTGCTGTACACATACAGCTTGTTTGTTGCTCAAGCGTCAGCTTCAGCAAGAAGCCAATAACTGTCCAAGCCCACCCCATCAAGCCAGTTATAATACCCACCTACATGAGCCCACAACCTGTTGGCTGTTTGCCTGCTATGACCGCGGTGCCTCAAAATGAATCTCAGCCGCAAATTATTTTGCAGGTCACGTTGAACCGACAGGTGAGTCTGCCTTGTGCAGACCTCTGGGGATAATCATTGTTTCTGCTACCCTTTGGGTGTTGGGGTCTGTCTCACAATTACTGTGAGGAAACAATGATTAGTAGTAGTAGTAATATTGTTATTATCTCTGATAATATATTTGTTGATGCTTCCAGGAACATCACTGATGATGTTTTTGTACAGGTATGATATCTGCCTGCCTCAATGGCACACAGTGCCCTGCTCCCATGAGCTCTTTTATCCAGTGCAGACACGTGATAACTGGGGCAGTCGTGGGTTGGAGGTTAGGGAACCGGCCCTGTGAGCGGGAGGTCGCCGGTTCGATCCCCAGAGCCAACAGCACATGACTGAGGTGTCCTTGAGCTGTGGATAGGGCTGCCCAACGCTCTGGGCAAGCGTGTTCACTGCCCCCTAGTGTGTGTTTATTCACTAGTGTGTATGTGGTGTTTCACTTCACAGATGGGAATTGTAGCTAGTTGCTTTAGCGCCTGTGATTTTTTGTGTAGCTTTAGCGATAATTTTCACTACAATTTCACAATCCTGGCAAAATCTGAGCCACAGAACACGAGCCGCAGACAGTTTGAGCAAACAGTCATGCACCGATCACCCCTACTAGTAGGTTTAGCTCAGGGGTCGGCAACCGAAATATTAAGAAGAGCCGTTTTGTCCTTTCAACAAAAATTAAACCACCTTGGGAGCCACAATATGTTATGTCTAATTTTGATATGTCTCAGTATGTGCTAATGTGAGTACAGGCTAAAAATGAAACAGATGAAAACTCAGACTTACTTTGCTCTGCTTTAAACTTTAGCTCAGCTGTAGCCGCTTTTCTCACATCTCAGGAAGCTTCTCAGTGAGTTTCGTGTAAAAGGTCTCTCAGTGTTTGGCTTTTTACGAGGCTGAAGTGGCTTGTCATCCTCCGGCTTCTCGTTCGATTTGTCCCATTCCATTACGTTACATTACATTACATTACATTACATTACATTACATTTAGCAGACGCTTTTATCCAAAGCGACTTACAAATAATGTGGTACATAGAACAAACATAGTCAGGCCTTAAAGGAGGCCAAGGGGTAATAGCGGGGTAGCGAAGGGAAGGAGGGCAAGAAGGAGATGAGGTTGGTAGTGGCTAGATTTGCAAGAGGCGATTAGAGCAAGTGCTCCCTGAAGAGCTCTGTCTTCAGGAGTTTCTTAAAAATAGCGAGGGACGCCGCTGCTCTGACAGCGGAAGGTAGCTTGTTCCACCATTGGGGAATCAAGTATGAGAACAGTCTCGATTGCTTTGTGTGAATGTTTGGCAAAGCTAAGCGACGTTCATTGGAGGATCGCAGCGGCCGGGCGGTGCTGTAAGCCTTTAGGAGCGAGTGCAGGTAGGAAGGAGCCTGCTCTGTTAACACCTTGTAGGCAATTGTAAGAGTTTTAAATTTGATACGAGCAGCAACCGGTAACCAGTGGAGCTCAATGAGCAGTGGGGTGACATGCGCCCGTTCTGGTTGGTTAAAGACCAGACGCGCTGCAGCGTTCTGAACCATCTTCAGTGGTTTTACAACACAGGCCGGGAGGCCCGTCAGTATGGCATTGCAGTAGTCGAGGCGTGAGATGACCACTGCTTGTACCAAGAGTTGGGTGGCTTGTTGTGTTAGAAACGGCCGTATCTGTCTGATGTTGTACAGCGCAAAGCGGCAGGACCGAGCCACCGAGGCAACATGGTGCGTAAAGGAGAGTTGGTCATCTACCATAACCCCCAGGTTCCTAGCAACCTTTGTCGGGGAGAGTGAGAGTGAGTCGATGGTTATGGTGAAGTTGTGTTGAATGGATTGTTTAGCTGGTATAACCAGAAGTTCAGACTTGGACAGGTTTAGTTGAAGGTGGTGTTCCTTCATCCATGCGGATATGTCCGAGAGGCACTGCGATATCCGCACAGAGATCGACGGGTCATCAGGTGGGAATGACAGATAGAGCTGGGTGTCGTCAGCATAGCAATGGTACGAGAAGCCATGTGAGCGGATAACCCGTCCTAGAGAGGTGGTGTAAATAGAAAAGAGAAGGGGTCCCAGTACCGATCCCTGGGGAACCCCAGTGGATAGCGAGTGGGCTGAGGAGAGCTCTCCATGCCACGATACCTTGGATGAGCGCCCAGTGAGGTACGATCTGAACCATAGTAGCGCATTGTCTGAGATACCCATGTTTGATAGAGTAGACAGGAGAAATTCATGATTGACTGTGTCAAAAGTGGCTGAGAGGTCCAGCAGAATGAGTACTGAGGACTGTCCTGCAGCTCTGGCAGTTTTTAGTGCCTCAATCACAGATAAAAGAGCCGTTTCAGTGGAGTGCCCTTTTTTAAAACCTGATTGATTTGGGTCCAGGAGGTCATTCTGGGAGAGGAAACCAGAGACCTGACTGTAGACTGCTCTTTCTATAGTTTTGGAACGAAAGGGTAGTAGTGAGACTGGCCTGTAGTTATCAACCTGGGCAGGGTTGCAGGAAGGCTTTTTAAGCAATGGTGTGACTTGGGCTTGTTTAAAGATAGTTGGAAACACACCAGTAGTTATGGAGGCATTGATGGTGTGTGTGATAGCTGGGATGATAGCAGATGCAATGGTTTGTAGTAGGTTGGGAGGAATCGGATCATTCCACCTTAAATGTGGCTTCAGATTGTACTGCTGCACCATTTAAGGTGGAACAGGACAATTGAAACGAGAAGCTGGAGAAAGAGAAGCGACTTCAGCTTCGTAAGTTGTTGCAGATTAAACATATCAAGAAACCAGCTGAATGCGTATAAATGCAAATAAGTCCGCTCGTCTCCAAATTATCGACGTTCGTCTCAAATCTTTCTCTTTGCCTTTTCATGGTCTACATTGCCGTGTGACCAGCGGTCTGCACCTCAGTGTTCAGCGGTAAAGGTGGGTGAATTAGCAGTTATGCATTAACTCCAGCGTTTAAGAGCATTTATTGTGAAAACTGTGCTAGAACTGTGTGTTATAATGATTTTACAGCAAAGAAGGAGTATTATACCCAAAAATCTAGTTCTGCTGTGGAGCTGCTGCAGCTCTGCAGCACCGGAGAGATTATTCAGGCCTGGTTCTCACCCCAAACAGAGTCAGAGTCAATGATGAGAAGTTTGAGACTAAAGTGTCTCTAAGGTTTAACCAATGACTCTGACTGTCATGTTTTCCTAGCTTTTCCTGGCAAGCAGTAGGCTGAATTACAAAACTGAAAACATCTGCAGTCACTTTTATCATTTATGAATAATAATAGAAGTGGATAAAAAAAAAGAACTTTTGCATAACATTCTCTCAGGCGTTCTGGGCATTAGTGGTTAGTGAAGCACTGAATATTACAGAGCGTATTCTCATTCCCTTTGGAAACGGTAAGGATTGCTCATTGACTGATGGTGTGGCTTAGACTGTACCTTTTCAACGGGGCTGTGACTAAGAATTAGTCCTTAAAGAACGCAAACATTTTCTGTTGCTGCTGCAATTCAGTACAGCTCTTCTGAAATGACGTCACAGTATATTATGAAAACAAATATTCCAAACAGCCATTAAGTACATTTTTCAGGTATTCGTGAGGAGATATTAGATAATATACTCAAATATATCAATCAAAACACATATCGGTCAAAGAATGTTGGAGATGGAGCTGCCGGGTAGAAGGAGAACAGGTAGACCTCAGAGAAGGTTTATGGATGTAGTGAAGGTGGGCATGGAGATGGTTGGTGTAAAAGCAGAGGAGGCAGTGGATAGGGCAGATGATCCGCTGTGGCAACCCCTAAAGGGAGCAGCCGAAAGAAGAAGAAGAAGAAGAAAAGGAAGATATCAATCAAAACACATGAGTTTTCACCACTGAAGATCAACAAATAAATAAATAAATAAACAAATTTAGAGGAAAGTCGGCTACTAACAACTGTGCAAGACTTGGTAGACTACTATACATGTTACCATTCAGATGAATAGCACTCAGAAAATCTCCAGATCTGAAAAAATCCACAGGTGTTTCTGTCCATCCTTCCACTGTGAGAAGAACAATTCAACACTATGAGTCTGAAAGGATGTGACTGACCTCCACAGCATCCAGACTTCAACATCACTGAATATGTTTCAATGTTCTGGGATTGTGAGAAGCAGAAAATGCAACCAACTTCTAAGACTGAAAAAAAATCTCCCTGCAGATTTCTTACAAAAGCTGGAAGCAAGTTTCCTGAAAAGAATGGAAGCTGTAATAAAAGCGAAAAAGGTGGACACACTAAATCCCCACATTTGAAATCATGTGTAGATGTTGAGGCTTTTGTTTAATTATGTGTTAAATATTTCCCTTTTTTTCTGGTGTTTTCTGGTTGGCAGCCCAATCCGCAGCACCCAGGGAGCAGTTGGGGGTTAGGTGTCTTGCTCAAGGACACCTCAGTCATGTGCTGTCAGCTCTGGGGATCGAACCGGCAACCTTCTGGATCCCTAACCTCCAGGCCATCAGAATCCCTCAAGTCCAGGAACCCGAGTAGAGTTTAGTTACTTTAAGGTACACTCATTGCTGATATTGATATTCAACTGCAAATACACAGCTTGTATAATCTCCATAGAGAAGCACTAACCTATCTAAGAACATTTTTCTGGTGTTTTCACTGGGGTGCTCTCTGACTCTCTGACACTTATACATGTGCATTCAGTCTTTATGGGCTATTTCCATTAACTATATTATTGCGTGCTGTTGATATGCTGCATCCAACCCACCCTACTATGAAAGCTTTGGCATTTTGCTATTTCATATAAAATTGATTTCTTCTTGTAAAACAGCATTTTTCCTCTCGAGGACCATCTAAATGCACTCATGAAACATTCATGACCACACGCCCGCATGCATGCCAACAGGTTAATCAAGGTCATTAAGAAGAAAGTTGCTGAACGGATGCCAATAACAGTAATTAGCAGTATTACACATATCTATGTGTAATTTGTGTGTGCTTCGTGCGTGAAAGGTTGTGAGATGAGCACATACTTAAAATGTGGTGAAAAATCTACACCATGGATAATCGGTATTCTGACAGACTATGTTCTGTTTTCCTTCTCGTTCCTCAACCATAGAAGCTCTGAATTAGTAAGTAAGTAAGTAAATTTTATTTATAGAGCACATTTAAAACCAAAGTGCTTCACAGTAAAAAAACAAACAAGGATTCCCACCTTCCGAGCACCACTACCGTACGGTGTACAGACCTGTTCACATAACAATGTTCACACAACAATGTACAGACCTCAGTCCACAGATCAACGACTGCTGAACGTTAATTGATAAAAATGTGTTTTAAGCTTTACTTTAAAACCAGCCACAGATGACGCGCCGCCTGATGTCACTTGGAAGGCCGTTCCAAATTCTTGGTGCAGCAACAGCAAAAGCACGATCCCCTTTTTGTTTAAAACGAGACCGAGGAACAGTTAAAAGTGATTGAGACGCAGACCTTAAAGATCTCGAGGGCACATATTTACAAAGCATGTCCTCAACATATACAGGTGCCTGACCAATGAATGCCATTTTATACTGGATTCTGTAATGCACCAGTTTTTTTTGACCAGTTAAAATTCTGGCCGCAGCATTTTGAACTAGTTGTAAACGAGCCGGAGATGCTTCGTTCTCGTCATCGTTCTCGTTCCTCAACCACAGAAGCTCTGTATTCACTCTTCAGACACTTTGTGAATGTGTGTGTGGGAGAGAGAGCATGTGTGTGAGACAGAAGGTAAGCTTGCATAATTGTTATTCTGCACTAACATGTAGAGGTGCGAGACAGACTAACATCATGCATCATAGCTGACTAAGAGCATGCACTATTTGAATAATGAGTACTCAGTGGCTGCCTGTGTGAGACAACTGGCATTTTAGAGTGAAGATACAGACAAATATTGAATCTGCTGCAGCTGTGAGCTAGAGACTAAACTTCAGTCCATACCAGTGTAAGTAAGTATATGACCTCAAGTGTTGAGACAGCCCTTCTAAGATTAAGAGACCCTTATTAGTCCCACAACGGGGAAATTTCACCTCCGCATTTAACCCATCTGGGCAGTGAAACACCACATACACACTAGGGGGCAGTGAGCACACTTGCCCAGAGCGGTGGGCAGCCCAATCCGCTGCGCCCGGGGAGCAGTTGGGGGTTAGGTGTCTCGCTCAAGGACACCTCAGTCATGTGCTGTCAGCTCTGGGGATCGAACCGGCAACCTTGTGGTCACAAGGCTGGATCCCTAACCTCCAACCCACGACTGCCCCACAAGACATTCAGTGCTCAAATCAAGGCACGAGGGTCCAGGAACCCGAGTAGAGTTTAGCTACTTTAAGGTACACTCATTGCTGATATTGATATTCAACTGCAAATACACAGCTTGTATAATCTCCACAGAGAAGCACTAACCTATCTAAGAACATTTGACACTCTGGAGCAGCTATGCATGAGCCTCACATCACTATGGCCAGTGCCAAGCATCAGCAAGAGGGGTACAAAGCCCCCCAGCAATGCCCTTAAGCAGTGGAGCTGTGTTCTCTGGAGTGGTGGAGCTCCATCCAATAACTTTGGGACGATTCAAAGTGATCCGGTACTGATCGTCCGTCAACACCTGACCACACTAATGCTCTTGTGACTCAATGCAGTCAAATCCTCACAGCAATGTTTCAACATCTAGTGCAGAAGTCTTGACCCTTTGGGGTCGAAAGGGCATTTTGTTGATTTTTGCATAAATTCTTAAATTCTCCTCGCGTATAATACGGTGCCCATAGTTTTCGTATCAAAATGCTCAGTTATTTTTGTCGCTATTTTCCAGCTACTTTAGCGGCTATAAGCTATTTGTATGCCATTTCATGTGTCTCTGACGTCAAGTGAATGGAGAAGGATTTCTGATGTGACGGTAGGTCCTTAAGGCATTTCCTTAAGTAACAAACGATGTAATTAATCATGTCATTGTGTAATTACATGTAAATATTACCCCAAACGACAATAACTACACTTTTAACGGTTGATACATATGTTGCTATCAAGCACTCTCTCTTTCTCTCTTTCTCTCTCTCTCAAAGGAAAAATTCAAGAGTTAGGACACTTGAAGATGTGAGGTACCCCCTAATTCTGTGTGTGTGTGTGTGTGTGTGTGTGTGTGTGTGTGTATAAACACTATTGACAGTGCAGGAGTGAGTGGATGAAAGCCTAAAGAGAGTTTGATATTGGAAAAAAGAGAGTGCCCTAGTTTCCCTGAGCGAGTGAAATCTTATCTGTCTCTGTTCGGCGAGGCTGTGAAAGAGACATATGATTTTCTTTCTTCTCCCATCTCTCTGTAATATAATTAGGGGAGGTTCTCCTCTCCTGCACAAAAGAAAGCGTCTCACTACTCTGCTGACTCAAGTCTCTGTCACCTCACAATTTGTGATGACTCTCTATATTCTTTATAATGGAGATAAATTATTATATTAAACATGCCTGCAAAGACTAACTGGGGTTGGGGGTTATTATATTTGATTTGCTTAAGGGATGACTCTGTGTGATATGTTTTCACTTTGGACAGGGACCCCCCCCACCGCCACCACCGCCACCACCACTGCACTGGATAATTTCAGTGTCATTTAAGGCCTAACTGCATCATGCGGAAAAGCAGTGTGTTTTGGCCTCGAGCAGTTTCCTCAAATGTCTCAGAGAGTTTGGAGAGACTGGACAAGATGCAGAGAGAGACATCCTGTCCCTTTACTCTTGAATCACTGACCCTCAGCAGAGTGACAGGCCATTTGTGTCCAGACAGAAAAAATGAAAGAGGCTTTTGACCACAGTGACTTTTCGTCCACTAATTACTCTTAATTATTGAGTAACTACTATAGGATTATTATGTAAGGTGTGTGATTAAGGAATGGTTGTTTTGACCTGCTGAAGGGTCGCTAGAGTTTAGATGGTTAATAACGTACCTTGTGCAGATTTACATACTCTAAACAAAAACAAAAGGTCCAGTATGAAAAAGAGGATTTTAACTCTGAATTACTGTAAAAAGAGTTGAATGTTTGTAAATAAATAATGCATGTACTGTTTTTTAACGCTGCTGTTGTTCATTTACATAACTAGAATGTAAATTTACCAAACCATTACGGTAAAATACTGTAAGTTAGATTAATTAGGTGAAAGTACTAGTGAACTAGTGAAAAAACTAGTGAAAGTGCTGAAACACATTAAGGGGCAGTATTTCTAATGACTTAAGGAGCAATTTTACACATTGTTACCATTTTTAAGAAAACATGCTTTTACTGTTAATTAGTGGATGTTTTACTCGTTTTTTTTTTACCCTTTTTCGTCTGTAATTTTAGCGTTTTAACGTGTCTAAATCAGCCGTTTAGTCTGCTCTTCTCTGTGAATGACATGATTTCTAAGAGTTGTTGTTATGTTCATGGGATATGTAGAGAATGTGATCTAACAAAGCTGAAAATTAATCGATTTTATTTCGTTTGTCTCACAGTCATGTGGTCATAGTAAACCCCCTCTTAATAAGCCCTGAATGAGCTCACACTCTCTCTGAAGAATTCACAGTGCATCCAATAATAAAGCAAGCATTGTGCATCTTTTATATAGTGATAGACAGCATTTGCGCACAGGAAGCTCTGATTCTGCAGGTTTATTCATTTCACTCTGGCCATGCTGCAATGAGTACTGAAGAGTTATTGAATAGTTTCTTTTCTCACCAAGCAGGACTGAGCTTCTGACTATTCAGGGACTGGCGGACGTGGACCCCAGTTAATGCTTCAGTAAACACTTACACATCAGCAGATGAGACAGTGAGACTTTTCTATGTGTTTTATTTATGCAAAGTTCGTCTTCTTTCCTTAATAAAGCCACTCTACTTTTTCTCATGTTTCGCTTACATTGGATGTTCTTTATAAACACCATGTTTAGGGTTAGGGTTAGTTGTTCACTCACATAAAGATTAATCATAGCTTGAGCATCTAGAACTGGGTCAACTTAAAAAGTTGTAAACTGATTTTGTGACTAAAAGCCTAGAAACATGATTTCCTTTAAAGTAAATACGTAAAATACACATGTGGTTTATTTTTCGGCTCAATAGCTTACAGCTCCAGTCAGCTTTATTCATTAAACAAAATTGTAGGGTGTGTTTACACCTTTAACTTCTTATATGCAAGTCAAAGGCCCAATCCCATTTCTTATTTTTTACCCATACCCCTTCTTTTCGAGTGTAACCCTCCCCCTTGAAACAGAGTTACAAGGGGTTGTGGTTGAAATCTCCCCCCTATGAAATGGGACCATCTTTCAGGAATACGTCATCAGTTGTCATCAGCGCCTTTTACGTAAACAGATAAGATGAATAAGCCTCCGGCTGTGGTGATCTCACTTGTGTGTCACATGACAGGTCAGGTGAATCACATTTAAAATAGCCTGGAAAAATAATCAGGACGTGTTTTCCTGCTTTGTCTCCAGACTGTAGCAATAATGCTACATCACACTGACATTTGCCGTTTATCCAAAGGAGACTGGAAAGCATCACAACTTCAGTTTTACGCATCAATCAATCAAACGTGTCACTGAATAAAAAAGACATCAAAAAACGACATCACTTCATTAACAGCTGTTAGCGCCGCTCTGTAGGCGACCCTGCCAGCCTGCAGTGACAGCAGAGGAGGGGAAAGTTCAGCTAATCACTGCTTAAATACATTTAGGGCATCATCCGCCTTCAAAGAGGGGGGCAATTATTTATTATCGCCACCAGGAATTCTTCGGTGATGTGAAGCTGAACTTAGTTTTTTAATCTTCATCTTCCCGGTGCACCTTAAATGGTGCAGCAACCTCGGGTATTAGAACGTAACTGCTGCGCCATTTAAGGTAGAACGGGAAATTTCGCCCGGTAGCGACAGAAACATCAGCGTATTACTAGCAATTTTTATGCGTGTTTTGAAGGAATTTGACCATAAAACGCCATTACAGTGGTTCTTACAACACAACGGCTTGTGTCTCTTTGGCCACTTGTGCAGCCATCATGCCGATGATTTGCAGGGCATTCTAGGAATTTTCTCATAACCCTCTGTTTGTAGTGCGCCTCTGAAAAATCTCCATTTGAAGGGCCACGTAGCCCTAACACTTCACCCTACCCCTCCATCCCAACAACAATGGGGACAACCCTACCCCTAGACACGAACGAGCAGAGAGGTAGAGTTAAGTGTTGGGGGCAAGGGGTGAAATGGGATTGGGCCATAGTCAAGTATGCTGCATGTGTATATATGTAATGTGTGACTGCAACCATACATTCATTCATGAGATCCTTCTGGTGTGGATTATGGCCAGTTTTTCCTACTTGGGTGCTTAGAGTTCTCCCTTGAGGAGGGTCCTCAACTGCTAGCTAAATGATAATCAGAGAAGAAGGTATATTTGAGTTGTTGTTTATGACCATCTTAGTTTCATTTAGCAGGCTTAGTTTAGAATGGAAAAGGCAGAATGAAGACACCCCCTGTGGTTTTTCCACATTTGCCCTGCGCTCGAAGCTCTGCATGTGTTCCAATTTCTACAAAAGTTAAAGCCTCATCCAATCAGAAAGGTGAGATCACCTTTCCTCTGACTTTCATTACAGTATTACAGCTATTCGATAGGAAGGCGTGTGTGTGCTACTGTGCATTGACTGAGAGGAGCCTTCTGACAGTGACAGGTCTGGATGTAGATCTCTCCCCCTCTCACTCTCTCTTTCTCTCTCTCTCTCTCTATCTCTATCGCTTTCTTGGTTTGGGTGTCCTTGTTCAGTAAGTAAGTTAACTTACTGTGTAAAGTACTGTGTAAAAAATAACAACTGATTGTGGTACACACTAAAATGCCACACTTAAGTTCTCTGTCTTCACACATTTTCACTTAGAAAATCAACAGCACATTGGGGACGTTCAAACTTCTACATCAACTGTATGTTTAAGGGTACACAGAGAAATAAGGTTAATGTCCATAGTGAATTGACAGCAG
This sequence comes from Pygocentrus nattereri, assembly GCF_015220715.1. Taxonomy (NCBI): domain Eukaryota; kingdom Metazoa; phylum Chordata; class Actinopteri; order Characiformes; family Serrasalmidae; genus Pygocentrus; species Pygocentrus nattereri. The sequence continues at coordinate 39,988,702 of NC_051221.1, read as the reverse complement.
CTACAGATACCGCCCTCTTTCCAGAGAAGAAAGAAATGTCTGTAAAGGCAAAAAATATTTAGCTTTCAAGATTATATGTACACTGTGGCCCAAAGTGCTGTTGGTTTGTAGCTTTGATGTGGTGGAAATTTGGCCCTCATGTGATACACAATGCAAGACTATGCCTGCAGATACATACAGTACTTTCAGAACCGAGAACAAATATCAGTAGGGTCCCATGGTAGAACATTCACAGAGATTTGCCTGAACAAAGTCAAAAAGTACAAAAAGTTAGGGCTGCAAACAGAGTTAGTACTTATAGTGATTCTTATGACTTGACTGAAAAGTCCTACAAAATAAAATCCCCTTTTCTAACACACACACACACACACACACAGACATCTTCTAAGCTGCTTATCCTTCTGGGTCACAGGGGGAGCTGGAGCCCATCCCAGGATTCATTGGGTTAAAGGCAGGATACACCCTGGACAGGTCATTTTTTTAACAATTCCTGCAAATTATTCATTAGATTAGTTTAGTAGATCATATACAGTGTATTATAGATGCAACATATGTGATATGCGTCCCCGGCCACGTCCCCCCCAGGCCCCGACAGTGATGGCTGTGAGAGCTGGCAGGAAGGCGAGGCTTGAACACCCAGCGGTGACAAACCTTGGCGAGGATGGCGGGTAGAGAGCCGCGAGTGGGTGGGGGGCATGAGTGTCAGCGGGAGGAGGACAATGACAACGGTGCCGAGCTCCGTCAGCTTAACATACCGTTGGTTTTTGTTTGTGTTTATTTTGTGTGAAATAAAGTTATGGCTGCTGCAACCTTGAACCCTGCCTCCAGCGTCCTTCTTGACCGGGATAGAACATGCCATGCTGGAGTGGTGCCAAAACCCAGGAGGAGGACGCCAACACACTGGGGGAGTCTCCATGGCAGAAGTAGAGGCCATCAAGACCCTGGTCCACCTGCACCTGGCCAGCTGGTGGGAGCTGCAAGTGGGTGGGTGGGGGATGGATCTCAGGGCTTGGCCTCGGCACGAGTGGCACGAGTGACACGAGTGACGGCGGGAGGAGGACGATGACAGTGCCAACAACAAGTGGCACGAGGGCAAGGACCAGCCACCCGGGCCTCACCCCTGCGCCTGGTTACTCAGAGAGGCCGCTCCACTACACCTCACGTTTGACCCAGGCAGCTGAGCTGCCAGCTGTCTGTTGCATCATTTATGCAGTGATAGAAAACATGATAATAGGCAGAACGCTCCAATTCTACACACTGATACGTTACATGGGCAAAAGTATATGGACATCTGCATTAATATAAATTTGGCCTGCCTTTGTAGCTATAACAGCCTCCACTCTTCTGGGAAGGCTTTCCACAAGATTTTGAAACATGTCTGGGAATTTCAGTCAAAAGAGATTTTGTGAGGTCAGGCACTGATGTTGGATGAGAAAGCCTGGTTCGCCATCTATGCTCCAATTAATTCCTAAGGTGTCCAAACTTGTCAAACCATGTCTTTATGGAGCTCGATTTGTGCACTGGGGCACAGTCATGCTGGGTCAGGAAAGAGTCTTCCCCAAACTGCTGCCATAAAGTTGAAAGCATATAATTGTGTTAAATGTCTTTGTATGCTGTAGGATTTACATTACCATTCACTGTAACTAAGGGTCCGCCCAAAGACTGCTGGGATAGGCTCCAGCACCCCCCCCCCCCCCACACCCCCCCCACCCCCGTGACCCTGACGGAGAAGCGGCTTAGAAAATGGATGGATGGATGGATGGATGTAACTAAGGGACCAAACCCAAGTCATGAATAGCAGCCAGACCATGATCCCTCCTCCACCAAACTTTACTGCTGGCACTATGCATTCCAGTAAGTAGCATTATACTGTATTGGAAAAAAAAATGAAAAATTAATTTTTAAATAAAAGTGTTATTTGTGTCAAACCAAGCTTCGTCCATCAGATTTTCAGATCTCTTCAGATCTTTCAGAACTCCAGAGGTGGTATCCTTGGCACCAATCTAGCCAACCCTTGGTGCAAAAGAGATTATAGGACTCTGTGCAGCTGCTTGGCCAGGAAACCCATTTAAGCTTGGAATTTTGTAGTGAGTGATGTTTCAGGACTTGGTGGCTCTATTTTGGGAGTTTTCACAGTCTGTGCTTCTTGACTGAGCTGTTATTGCTTCTAGATGCTTCTATTCTTCTCTCACAATACTAGCACTTTCAGTTGACTTTTGACCACAAAGTGACTTATACGCTAAAGTAATATCTTAAAGTGATCCTGACTTAATATCCTATAACAGTGCCACAACAGATTTACTGCCAGGGAATAGATTCTACTGCCAGAGAATGCATGACTTCATACACCTGTTAGCAGTGGGTGTGGCTGAAATACATGAACTTAGTAATTATGAGGGGCATCTATATAGTGTATGTTTCACTCTGGCATACATGTACTTGCATGTACATGCAAATTCTCAGAATGAGATTTCAGCCAACGAGATGCTCTTTATGACAGAGCTTGCTGCATTAGCCTCATATCCTTATTAGCTGTAGTTTAAAATGAAAGATGCCTTTTTTTTCAGGCATCAAACACTTTTTGGTTCATCATCTATATTTGGGGTAAAGGAAAAATGGTTTCAATTTGATTTCATTGCAGAACTATTCCTTTATCTCACAATCGACAAGGCTTTTATTACATCCCACAGCTTATTATTCAGTAATATTGTTCACATGTTTGTTTTCATTCAAGCTCCAGTGGGAATAAGAGCCCTGCATGAACCTCCTCACTCCTCAGATGTCACTGCTACAGTGGTCTGATACTACAGCAATATTAGGTCTACAGCCATTGCACCAGCTGTGTAATTGCTGTATGTTAAAACAGTCATGATTAGAGTCCCCTGGTCCAAGCAACAGTGGCTTAATAGCTGGAGTGGTTGGAGTTTGCTCTGAAGCACTGACATGACCATCGTTATTAGATCTTATGTGGAGCTCCATGTATACGTTCTATATTTTGAGCCAGAGAGAGCATCATAGGATTTGTCCATGCTGCTGAACTCTGAGGCTGTATAACAGCAAGTCCTGCCTTTCAGTAAAACGAGCCAAGAGAGAGGTGCTGCTGTCATAGCAATGGTGACCAATGTTACTAAAGTCATTATAACAGAGACATTATCAGAGAGAAACAGCTGGAAAGATGGTTGATGTCATTGTCCTTATTGTGAAGATATGTGCAAGTTGATTTTCTAAGTGAAAAGAAGTCAACACATCCTCTTCAGAGAACACTCGGTTAAGACGCTTTTCTGTGAATTGTAGTGCATCATCTCTATTTGTTTAACATACTGGATAAAATATGTTAAATTCAGCCAATAAACAGTAAATGTACAGTAAAATATGTAGAATGGTGTTCTCTGTAGAGGCTGTCTAACTTATTTTCACTTTGAAAATTGGCAAAGCATGAAAGTTGACCAAGGACACTTTCGCATTTGTCTGTACACATATAGCTGCTGTCTGAAAAAACCTTGTATCTCCATTTTTCAGTTTTTGATATAATCTGAAAATGTCTGGAACGCTTGCGTATAGATTTAATGAACAAATGAACCAAAAAAGGGCCAAAATTATTTGGAAAAAGCCTGATTCCTTTGACTTACATTAAAAGTAAAGCAAGTTTTTATTTCTCCTGTAAAGTTATCATTTTGGAGATGCAAGGTTTTGCTCCATCAGCAACAATATATATATATATATATATATATATATATATATACCTAAAAAATACATATTTGGTGTTATTTGGCTTAAATACCACAAATTGTTCCTGCTGATTATGTCACATTTTAGCAAATACAGTTTTAAAAAATGACCTTCTATTTTGTGGTTTAGGTCTTTCCCTGTACAAGTAGATAGGAGCCTGCACTTCTGGAACTAGAAATAGCTGCGAGGAGGCCAAAAAGGCCACAGAGTGGATCAATATGCCTCTAAGGACTGTAGATGTTCCCAGTCCTAGTCTTGTTTTTCCAAACCGTATTGTGTTCTTCTCTAAGAAGAGAGAAGACAGTCACTCAGGCCTATGAGCGCTATAGATAAATGAGATAAGGAGCTCTAAAGAGGATGTTTTCACAGAAAAAGAGACCCAGAGTGTGTGATATGGAGGTGCTGGATGGGGAAATAGACTGTCTATCTGTCTGTACATGACTGGCTTACAAATCTTCTTTTTTATTGATCAGATGCAGTGATCTCTTTTAGAGTGCAGTCTGGAAGTTATTTGATCGTGACATAGTGTTGTTGTTTTGGACCAGACCTCCTGCACATTAGATTTGGAAATGAACAAACTACCTTGGTGAGTTAAATGCAGATGGTCAGCTTTAATTGAGGGTATTCACATATTATATGGGCTGATCCAAATAGGAATCACAGCCACGTTTATGCATCTGAACACAATTTAAAACAAAATTCTCATGTGTCGTACTTGCAAATCCGTAACCATGGTGATAAACATCATCTGATGCTGGATAGTTTTCCTGGTTATGCTCTTTTGGGGGAGGGGAGGGGGGGTGTGCTTTTAAGCTTGTCTTTTGGAAGTGCAGTGTATGTCAATGGGGTTAAGGTTGGATGTTCGACATGGCCAGTAAGGAGCCTTTTTTGCACTGGTTGGCTTTAGTATTATATGTTCCTACAACATCTTGGTTTCAGGCATTTAGTTAGATCTCAGCAGTTGAGATGCTTCTGTTCACTTATTTATGCGGCTGCAGCCAAAAGAAAGGTGAATCAGTTCCACCGGCAGCCATACATGTCCATGCTATCATGTTTCATAGATGAGCAGGTATGATTTGCATCAGGAGCAGCTCTTTTCTTCCTCCATACTTTTTCCATCATCCCTCAGTACAGCTTAATCTTTATGTATCCAGTGGGTTGCATTGGTAAGCCTATGAGCGCATAGTGAGCAACTCATCCCTTGTGCAGAGTGTTCGACAGCGCTCATCCAAATTTACCAACGTACTGCAGGACTATGTCAGACACATTTATGTACTAATAAGGAATTTTACAGACGTTGAAAATGTTCTCAGCCTTTAATGTTAAAAAATATTTGAAGAGGTATTGTTCCAAGTGATTTTGGAAGGTTTCCATTGGTTTATCCGTCATTACATTTTCACACAATGTGAAAGCCATGGTCATGTAGAATAAGAGCTTTCTTTGTTTTTTTTAGACAGCAACAATATTTAATGATGTACCAAAGCTTTGACTCACCGAGGACACACTCTGGACCTTCTTTAATAAGCTCTCTTGTCAACGAACACATTTAAAAGCGCAGCTGCGTTTGCGATCGAAACATATTCAGCTCTAGCCGTCTTGCTGAGGTAGTCGAGCATGCGTTTTTCTCAGATCTGTGCCTGTATGAGCTCCGTCTGCACCACAATAGCCTGATTTAAACATGTGAAGGGCAAACGTAAGTATGCTGCGTTCTGATTAGATGATGATCGAATCTTCGTGATCGGATCATGATGATTACAGGTTTATGCTATGAGGAAGTTGAGACTGAAGTGTAAACAGGGCCAATGATGCAACAGTGCACAGCTGGGCAAGAAGCAACTAATACTAACTGTCCAGTTACTTATGTTTTCTTCAAATAGGGTCTAATGAGGGATGTCTGGTTGAACCAATTTACAGTACTGTGCAAAAGTATCCATTAAGTAAGGGCATTGATTACAAATTATCCGTCTAGAAAAGACAAGAGAAAAAGCGAGATGTGCTTCCAGTTTTTCAAAGAAATCTGTAGGGATTTTTTTTTCACACCTCCAAAGTTCAGTCTTAGAAGTTGGTTGAATTTTCTGCTTCAAATTTCAAAATTTGACTCATCATTTCATAAAACCAACCAGCATCTCAAGTCAAGTCAAAATTAATTTATTTAGCACTTTTTTACAACAGGCTTTCTCACAAAGCAGCTTCACAGAAAAATCTGGGTCCAAGCCATCGAGAGCAAGTCAAAGACGACAGTGGCAAGGAAAAGCTGCTTAGAGCAAGAGAAATAAACCTTTAAAGGAACCAAGACCAAGCCTCAAAATGGGAACCCAGCCTCCTTCGGTTAAGGACAGACAGCGAACAAGTAATATCATGTAAATTTTGCTTCCTCAGTAACGCCTTCCTGGCCGCTACACATCCTTTAAAAGGTTGAGTTGCCTTCTTACAGTGGAAGGATGGACAGAAACATCTGTGGATTTTTTCAGATCTGAAGGAAGAGTGGAGCTTGATTTTCTCCTCTCTCTCAGAGATGAAAGCTTTAAGTGCTGCTTTTCTCATGGTGATAGCTTTGGGGGTCTACCAGGTCTCATTTTCTCTTTTATTCCTATAATCAAACTCCGGCTTTAAAAATCCTTTGAGCTTTGCCAAAAAACAAAGCTTGTAGTACTGTTTAAAATATGTCACTTATAGTTGCACTCAGTATATAACAGTAGTTGCACTGTTACTTGCAACTGCTCTGTGGATTTTAACACACTTCCATATGCAGATTTTATCTACATTTCATGCAGTACACATAATCATTTTCAAAGGCCTGCTTTGCCTGCAATCAGCAAAGTGTACCTTGCGTGACCCAATAGATGCATGCTGCAAGGCTTAGAAGAAGGATTTGTGTGTGCGTGCACGTACATATATGTGTGTCATGGGAGGCTATTAGTGGGATCCTTGGGCGGGAGTTGACCAGCACTGCAGTATTTCAGGTTCAAAGTCATGCTATCGAGCAGCCTGTCCCTGTGGTGTCTTGAGTGGCCTCTGGTGTCGTCGCTGACACTGAGGTTTTTGGGCAGGAAGGACAGAAGTGCTGTCTGACAGCTCCATCAGATCACGCTTTTTTAGTGCCACCACACATAAATACAACATCAGCATCTATTTTAAATGGACAGTTCTGGTTCTTAAAGCTGACTAGCTGAGCTCATTCAAAGTTATTCTAAAACATTTGTGTATACTCAGATACTACTGCATGCATCAGTTCTCTATTAATGTTATTAAAAAAGAACAAACGCTCATGTAAACATTTTTTCACAGTAGCCATAAATTGCCATTTCCACCTGTTTCGAAAGTCAATTGAACTGTAATAAAAAATATCCTTAATTATTTATCAGGATGGTGTTATGATCTGTTTAAACTCAAGGCAGTACTAGAGGTAGTAATAGACTTAATGTATGCAAAATCATCATTTATAGGGTACTTTCACTGGGAGGTAAAACCCTAACACTTACATTTCAAACTGTGAAAATAAAATTATTTTTACAAAATGTCTTTCAGTGTTTTAAAGGGAAGCCCAAAGATTCAGATGCATCATGAGTTTAATTTTCAAATTACAAAATGTTTTAATGGCATACTGAAACACATGGGTGGAGCTTATTTTAGTCATTTTAGAGCAGGAAGTGAGACCCTATCCCTGTCCCTCATGGCCACATGGTGAGCAGTTAGATCTCATTGTTTTGAAGCAATTGCATCCAAAGCATAAAAGTCAGTGTGTAACATTATGAAAATGTCAATACTGGATCTCACCGTTTTTCTACAATTAAACTTTTTTGCATTTAAATAAAAAGTATCATGATTTTATTTATATACAGCAATTCATTGCTAGACGTGTACTGGCTAGTGTAACATGGAGCGAGGAGGTGGACGCAAACGCTGAGATAAGCCAGATTTATTAAGGGCAAATCCAGGGTCATAGTCAAGACAGTCCAGGTTCCAATAATCTACACCGAGCTCAGGATGGACAGACATAACTGAGAACTAAGAAACAAACCGCAATGACAGTACAAACAGAGTAAAGACAGACCAAAGACCAGCAGAGACCAAGTGCAAACACAGGGCTCAAATACAACAGGGATAACGAGGGACAGGCGGAAAACAGGTGGCAACAATCAGGGGTGGAGTCATGAAACTAGGGGGCTGGACCAAAACAAACACACATGGGTAAACCAAGACAACACAAACACATGGACTGGACTGGGAGGGGCAAATCATGACAGATAGCATTTTTTTAATTCTGCTGAAAACTAGTTAAAATTGTCACTATGGAAATTTAGTCTAAAGTCTAAGTCAGTTAAAAGTTTAAAATATGTCTACAACGCTGACTTTGATCCAGATCAGTAGAATAATCAATATATGCTTTTTTACATTTAGAATATATTTCATAGAAGATATTTCAATAGAACTTTGTTTTACTTACAAAATCAAAAGCAAATTTGATTTTCATCTTTGTAAGAGAGCAACAAAAGTTTTTTTTAATTGTGGTTAAGTGCTATTTTTTTATTACTGCAGTTATAGATCAAAAAATCTGGTCTGTTTTAAGCTCAGCCTGGCTATCTTTGTAGACTCCTTCCCTTTCACCCCTCGTTGCTCACTAGCAGCTCAACGCAGATTCACAACATTTCACACTCAGAGACAGAACAGTTATCTAGATCGTCTGAGTTTTAGGGATATTGTATTTGATTTTCTCAAGAAACAGTATCCGTGTCAGTTTTCCTTCTGTCAGTAGAATGGCCACTGGTTCCTTCCAGAAAGTGGTTAAAGAACGGTCATTTTGTTTCATTTGGAACCTGAGACCATCAGCTGTTACAGTAGTGAAGAACAGAGTGTTGGGCAGCTTTATTAGTGGCTGTCATATGAGTTTATATTGTGCACTATGTTGTGGCACTGCTTAGGATAAGACTGATAAAACTAATAAATATGAATACAAACATTGCTCACTGGAAGGTTTTAATGGGAAGATCCTGTTTTTATATCCTGCTTTTATATTCCAACCACTGCAACATAACCAATATGCTGTGTGCATCATACAGATGCACAAATGCACAGGCCCCCCCCACCCCCCCACCCCCTGCTATTGGCAGACCCCGCAAGCACTTGAGGAGCACGTTCCTATCGAATCACTTCAGTGGATTTCATTTAGTGGAGAGGCACTTGCTGTGCTGATTAATCCCAGCAGAACTCCCTTATTAAAAACTATTGTTAAGCTCTGTGTCTGATGCAGAGTTTGACTGACACAAAAATAACCCTGCAGAGTGTTAAAGGGAAACACTACTTTTAAATATCGCCGGCTTAAAACGATAAAGTTCCATCTGCGCTCAGTGCAGTGTTGAGATACTGAGCATCAAGGATTTCAAAATAGCAGAATTCTTAAATAGTACTATTGCTCTTCATAGCCTGGCAAAGTTGCTGTCTTGAGCTGCTTTTGACCACTGAATGTTAAAGTCTTAGGATATGTGCAAGTAAGACTTTCTGTGATGGCCCTAATGCTGAGAGAACCTTTTAATTCCGAGAACACTCTTTAAGGTTCTATCTGAGAAGAAACCCACACTGGATTGGAAACCTCTGTTGAAGAGTCAAACAGCATTGTCACAGTCACTAATGCATGGGAAATATAAGGATGTATGAAATGTAGGTAAATATAAGGGCAGGTGTATCAGTGTAATGCAGTGTTGTACTGATTTACATTCATTTTATTGCATCCTTTTTCTAAGCCGCTTTTCCCTCAGGGTTGGGGGGGGGGGGTTTGCTGGAGCCTATCCCAGCGGTCATCGGGTGGAAGGCAGGATACACCCTGGACAGGTCGCCAGTCCATCGCAGGGCAGACAGACAGACACAGACAGTCACTCACACACTCACACCCAGGGGCAATTTAGCATCTCCAATTGGCCTGACTGCATGTCTTTGGACTGTGGGAGGAAACCGGAGAACCCGGAGGAAACCCATCTTCCCAGGAAAAACATTCATTTTATTTTCAGATATTTGTACAGGTTTCTTGAGCCACATCAATATATTGAGCACGTTGGTTAAAATATATCCAGTTTTTTTCGACTATTTTCAGCATTTTCTTCACTACTACAACAACTGGTGTCCTCAGTTACCAAACTGAGAATTATGAAGGAATATCAAGAAATAAGCACCAAAACAGGTTCACTTCATGGCATAATCCATTGTACCATCTTAATATGAGAATTTCTACTACAAACAGCAGTATGAACACAGGATAAACATGTTGTGCTACATAATTTCATATGGTGAAATATATATATTGTAAATAGTTCTTTTTTCAACTTATTGACTTAGATTTCTTTACATTGGTGGTGATGGAAACCAGGAGTCACAATGTCAACTCCACAGATATAGCCATTTTATAACCAACACCACCAGTGAACCACCAGTGCATATATATTATATTCAATGTTGTGATGTATTCAAAGACAAATGTTTGCCTTACAACACCCGTCATGTACCATGAATGGCTTTTAAAAACTTTAGACCAAAATTGTATCTCAAAAAGTTTTATAAAACAATAGTTTTAGGCATCAGGCAGCACATTATAAACATTTCAAGTACTACCACTACCACTGTGAGCAGTTCCAACCCACTACATTTCTCTAGAATGGCACATTTCACTTCAAACCCCTCTGAATGGCTTAGTGTACATCCTAATGATTGAATTCTGCAGACATTTTGATTAAATCCCCTTTAAGGACAAGTGTTAGAGAAGGCATTGCATTCCTCCCACAGTGTCTGGTGAGTGTACAGCGTCTCAGAGATAGCATTTTCTAATATCTCAGAGAGCTTTTACTTGTGTTAGAGTCAGGTGCATGGATGTTGAATTTATTATTCTTTTTTTGATTGTAATTTTTTAATTGACCTTTTTAATTGACCTGCACAGGGATTGTCAGCAAGACTTTAGTGTTCATTGGACTACATGACAATGACATAAGGCTACATAAACACCTATATACAGGTTTTTGTCGACAGAGGTGGATGAAGTACACAAATCATGTACTGGAGTTAAAGTCGAGACCCCCAAGGTAAAATATTCCTCCAGTAAAAGTAGAAGTTCCTCCCTTTAGACCTCCACTTGAGTAAAAGTACTAAAGTATTTCCCTTCAAATGTACTTAAGTATAAAGTAAAAGTACTAAAAGAGTAATTCTGGCTCTGATGTCCTGTTATCATTTTTATAACCAGACTGGCTTCATGAACTCATTTCAGGTGAAAGTCCTCCAGCGTCTCTCTTGGTAAACCAGTCTTTTAATAGAACGTCATTAATTAGTGATGCTGACGTCTGTTAAAATGATCAGAAGCACAAAACACTGAAGGTAAACAGTTTCCATCAGGGAGAACCGAGTGGCTCTGAAATCACTTTTTACACACAAGCAAAGTTTCAGTTTCAGATTTATTTACAACTTAGTTCCAAGTTTAAGTTGAATAAAAACTGGCTTTAAACTCAGGATCACAGATGAGCTCCTTTACTATGTTGATCTGTAGGCGTCTGTTCATAAACATAAACCAGCCCAAACTCATTTACTATAAAATGAAACGGTGTTTGTAGAAATTCAGAAAAAAGCCGCGTCAGTCTCGACTGCATATGTGGACATATTTCTATATTGAGCTCTATTTACACAAAGTTAGGTTAGTTCATCATTTATGTTGAACAGACTCTCTCAAAGTTTTACGCTGCTGCGCTGACGTTGAACCGCGTGCTGCACTGGGTCGGTATGACCAACAGGTCAAAACCAGCTCTAAACAAAGTGACCCTGATTGGTGCTCTGGCTTTGCGCTTCTTTCGTTTTGACATGTTACGTTTTTATACACACAGAAACCAAAAGGAACGACAGATTTCTCAAAATGTAGGAGGAAAAAGTCGGATATTAGGCTCTGAAATGTAGTGGAGTGATATGTTTATGAACAGATCGTTTTAAGACATCAGTGTCAGACTAATTAATGACATTCTATTAAAAGATTGCTTTACCAAGAGCGACACTAGAATATTTTCACCTAAAAGGAGTTCATGAAGCCAGAGTTTTGTTGCAAAAATGATAACAGGACATTAGAGTCAATTCATCTTTTAGTACTTTTACTTTCAATACTTAAGAACATTACTTAAGTACAGGCCAATACTTCTGTACTTTTACTCAAGTGGAGGCCTAAATGAAGGACTTCTACTTTTACTGAAGTAATATTTTCTCTACTTTAACTCAAGTACATGATTTATGTACATCATCCACCACTGCTGTCTAGCAAATTTGTTTGATTAACCATCAAGCCCATAACCATAACAGAGCACATTTGAAGCATATATCACCCAATGAGTCGATAAGGAGCTTAAACACAACATTCATTTTGAGCTTTAGAGAAGACTGCACCCTTTTTTAAGCCTTCCAAGCTACCCAAAGGCACAACTACGCATAGCTGAAAAGCTGATGCTCTTCAGCGCAAGCAGCTCTCTCTTCTCTGTGAAATGAATTCAAAAGATATTACAATGAACACAGGCAATTTTGTGCGTGTGAATTTTGACCAAAAAGCTTCTTACATGAACTCCACTCGTTCTTTTATTCTGCAGCAATTTTCAGAATAATGGTTAATTCAAGTGATGCAGTTAGGTCTCACCTTTCCTCACCTGCATCCTACTGTTTTAATTATTGCATACTGTGGCCATTCAACCCCAGAGAGTCTCTACTACACAGCAAGTCAGCTAGCCAATAAGAGTACACTTCATATTTTAGACGAAGAAATGCACTGTATGAATTTTCATATAGAATGAATGGTATAATAGCTTTAGTGAAAGCTTGAGAGTGAGAGTTGTGAATTATTTACAGTTACAGTGTTGTCCATTGTGTCATGTGTCATTATTAACTATAGCCCTTAAGCAGATTTTAAATTAGGGCTGAGATGAGTTTATTAAGAGCTTATTACTACAGCTTTGCTTATTACATGTTTATTAATGTGCTTATTACAGTTTAATACATTATAATAAACTACTAATATTGACATTAGCGCATAGAAACATGATTCTGAAGATGTGGCATGATTTTATTTATAGGAATAGGTACGCCTCTTTTTTCTTATTTACAATGTTTCTACCTCACTACCATTTTTGACAGTGTACCTGTGTCCAAATTACAGCTGTTATTATTATGTTATTTGTTATAACTCAAAATCATCTCAGACTTACCTCAAACTGCATCAACTTGCTTTTATTATACTTAATGTATATGGTTTGAAATAGTTTTAAGCTCCAACCGTGTGCCTTAAATAAGTTGTTCCAAGGAGGAAGATACATATCTTTACCTTTTTATTACCTAATGCTTTCAATGTAAATGTACCAAACTAAATGTATTAAATGTACTGAGGACATGCCCTTGAGGGTACCACCCCAGTGAAAGTTCAGTGCCATTTGTTGAGAGTCTAAGAGTCTAATAGCCCCCAAATATTGTGTCAAATATATTTTATCAGTGCCAAATGGTTTCAGAGAACTATAAAATAGCTGTCTGTAATTTTTGTTTTTAATTTTAATTTTAGTTTATTTGTGTTCAGTATAATAATGCTGGTGTTTAAACTCTAAGTATTACAATAATACTCATGTTTCATGCGTTAAGTACTGGCTGAAACAAGAACCAAAAATAATTCAATTCTTGAATCACTTAGTGGTATGTCATGATATCCAGTAGTTGGAACCAATTCTGTGAGATAAAACATCTCTCTAGGCCTTCTTGAAGGGTCAGAATACATGCAGCAGTGTAATCGTTGAGTTGTTAGAAATGGAAAATAGCACCAGCAGCTCTACACCAGCCTTCTATAAGAGTCCCTGTGAAACTGCTAAAAGGTAAACTATTAATGTCTGTCAGAGGCCTTGAATAAAACATAGTTTTTAAGTCCACCCGGGAGGAGACCCCGGGGAAGACCCAGGACACGCTGGCGTGACTGTATCGCCCAGCTGGCCTGGGAGCACCTCTGAATCCCCCCCCAGGGAGATAGTGGATGCTTAGGATGCTGCCCCCACGACCCAAACCCTGGAGAAGCGGAAGATGGATGGATGGATGGATGGATGGATGGATGGATGGATGGATGGATGGATGGATGGATGGATGGATGAATGGATGGATGGATGGATGGTTGGATGGATTTTTAGAAGCTTCAAATGTCTGTTTTAACATAGAAATGCCTTTTTTGATTATTCCTACCCCACCCCCCACCCCCCTTTTAACTAGTTCAGCAGCAGAAATTTGACAAACAGATGCACACTTCCATATATTCTGCTTGGGAGAGAGAATATGTCACATTGTTTGTAAATAAAATCAAACCTGGCATTATCGTAGCTATCCAACATTAGATAGAAGTTAAAATCAGTGAAAATCTAGTGAAAGCATCAGTGAAAGGGAACTGCTATTTACCACGTTGTCACAATTGGCCCCTCCCAGTCCTGTCCATGTGCGTTTTGTTTTGGTCCAGCCCCCTCGTTTCGTCACTCCACCCCTGATTGTTTCCACCTGTCCCTCATCAGCCCTGGTGTATTTAAGCTTTATGTTTGCCCCTTGTGTTTGCTGGTCTTTGTTGGTTGTTCTGGTGGTTTTGTATTGGTCTTTGTTTGTATGTTTGATTCTAGTTCATGTCATGTCTGCCCCCCAATCAATCCATGTTGGCTCTATGACCCTGGACCGTTTGGACTATGACCCTGGATTTGCCCTTAATAAATCTCGCTTATCTCCGCATATGCGTCCACCTCCTCGCTCCCCGTACACACGTATGACATTATACAGGTAGGACTCTGCAATTACTCTGCACATATTTAAACCTGTCTATAATTTCCACAAGAATAAAATATTACCTCAACACAATTAGTGAAAGTAAACTGAAACTTTAAGAAAAAAAAAAATCATACATATTTTTATTAACTTAGACTGCCCTCATATTAACTTGGGCTGCCCTTGCTACAGGTTGATTTCTAACGATCAGAAAGCCAACTAGATGCTTTATTGAGGTCTCACTTACCCTAACTGGGGTGGCCACCCCTTGGCTCTGCCTCTGTGGGTTAACATCACTCCCAATCTGGACCACACTGAGCTAATGTTAGCCGACCTCTTTGGATGTCATGTGATCCTTAACTTCCCTTCTTTGTCGATCAGGTCATTCTGACAGAAAAGCTTGTCGACCCTTTCAAGCTTCCTCATCTCTGAAAATGAAAACTCTTCCACCAAGCGAACAGTCTTTCATGGAAAAATGGGATACAGGATTACTTCCTCATTCGTAAAACACTGCCACATGTTTTCCCTACTGTGATGAAGTGTGAAAGGGGCCTATATGGGCCCTGATGGCTTTCTTTGAGTCTCGGTTGCTCTCAGTGTTTCTTTCTCATGCACTTAGGTTGCTTTCCCTGTCACTGCCTCCCTCAGCTTGACCAATAGGGATCTGGACCAGGATCTCAGTGAAATGGTTTTCTGGTATTTTCTACCTACAGCAGTAAAAAAAATGTAAAACTGAATTTGACTGAATGGAATTGAATTTAATCAGAATACAAGCGAAAACTAGGACCCATAATGCCATTTATAGTTGTTTTTTCTGTTGTTGTGATACAGCAGACTGTGAATATTTAAATCAGATCTCCTTTTAAAACCTTCTTCATCTTCTTCTTTCGGCTGCTCCCTTTAGGGGTCGCCACAGCGGATCATCTGCCTCCATCTTGCCCTATCCACTGCCTCCTCTACTTTCACACCAACCATCTCCATGTCCACCTTCACTACATTCACTACATTCACTACACTGAAGCTATTCATATGCAAAACATGTTTACATACATGTACACAATTTAAACCCTCCTCTTGTGAGACTCATTCACATGCACATCCTCGAGTTCACAAAAGAGACACAAAAGAGAATGTAATCTCTCAATGGCGGTACCATAATTGAATCCCGTTAGCAGAAGAAGCAGGTTTACAAGACAGTAGTGCGTCCTGCTATGATGTACGGTTTGGAGACTGTGGCTCTGTCTAAAAGACAGGAGGCTTTTTAAACCTTCTCTGAGGTCTACCTCTTCTCCTTCTACCCAGCAGCTCCATCTCCAACATTCTTTGCCCAATATATCCACTATTCCTCCTCAACACATGTCCAAACCATCTCAACCTGGCCTCTCTGGCTTTATCTCCAAACTGCTCCACCTTCACCGTCCCTCTGATCTGCTCATTTCTAATCTTGTCCATCCTCATCACTCCCAACGAAAATCTCAGCATCTTCATCTCCGCCACCTCCAGCTCAGCCTCCTGTCTTTTAGACAGAGCCACAGTCTCCAAACCGTACATCATAGCAGGACGCACTGCTGTCTTGTAAACCTGCTTCTTCTGCTAACGGGATTCAATTATGGTACCGCCATTGAGAGATTACATTCTCTTTTGTGTCTCTTTTGTGAACTCGAGGATGTGCATGTGAATGAGTCTCACAAGAGGAGGGTTTAAATTGTGTACATGTATGTAAACATGTTTTGCATATGAATAGCTTCAGTGTGTGAATGTGAATGTCAGTCCGTCCAGCAGAACAGTCATGATGGGCATATTTAAATGATGGATCTTTTGTTTTATGGCGGCTTCTATCTCAACACTGAGGTTCATATATGAATATGCCATATTATGTGGATTTTTTGCCTCGGGGTTCCTTCCAAGTATTTTGTCCTTTGTTCTTTACCGTTATTGAGATATCACATAAGTTGTAACCAAGTGTGACACTACACTTTGCAAAGAGTAGTATGCACCAGTGAAGGCGTGCTCTTGCCACATAACTGCTCAGGTGTGCAGGTAAATAATGCAACCGCAGGCGAGCCTGGCGAAAGAAAGCATGCGACTCTGCTGAGCTGGGTAAATAATTTAGTGCAGCATGAGAATGGCAATATGTGTGGCGCGCCGCTTCAAAGTTTTTTTTTTTTTTGGTGTCTTCATTGGTTTGTTCCGGATTCTTGTTTTCAAAGCCGCTGTCGTGCGTACGGTAGAGAACATTCAGGGATTTTTTTTACTGCCTTAAAGCCATTTGGACCCTGCAGGCCTGTAGTAAAAAAAAGGTGTTTGGAACATCATGAAAAAGAGTGCGAAACAATTGCAGTCAGCAGGAATGTGCACGGCACTTCAATGGAGTACAGCCTCATTTTCCTCCTAGTGAGTGGTGCTGCCTGGGGAGAAAGGAGCTGCCAAAATTTTAACGCACACCAAAAAAACAAAAACAACAATAAAAAAAAACACAAAAAGCTGGGAAGGACCTGCGCCAAGCACGGCGACAGGCCTTAGAAGCAGAATAAAACATGAAATGAATGTTCGCTTTGGATCACCCGCTGTCAGGGTCAGGGACGGTTCAGGCTGTCCTCTCAGCGATCTGCTCTGGGAAAGGTGGTGGAGAGGCTGATAATGTGTTTAATATTCTGATCAGATGAACAAATAGTGAGCAAATCAATTTATTCTGGATCTGTAACGATTGCTTAGAAGATTTGAATAAATCACTATTGACAAAGCGAGCCATCTAAATACCTTGGGAGTCCTTCTGAAGCTTTTACAGGTCAAGCTCCATGGGGTCAATCCACCAAGTTATAGTCTATATGGAGCATTCTACTGAATTAGTTCAAACTGCATACATATAAAACGATTATGTATTCAGACCATAGATATTTAGACCTTAAATACTCACCAGGATTATGCGTTGATCAATTTAAACCCTAGGCATTATTTGAGTAACTGGACGTTGTTTGTCCCAAACTTTAACCCATAAATGTCCATTTTTTTTAAATAATGCTTAAAATAATGCTTTTTCTTCAAAAGTTCAGTTTGATTCATTTCAAAATTAGGCTTAATTTTTATATTTAAAAATGTGGTTCAAAAATGCTGTCCTAAGTTTTAATGTCACTAATTAAACATAGTTTTAGTCTGGAGGTGGGGCCTTATTTTAGCCACACTGCTGTGGTTTAGAGCAAGAAGCAAGAGTGCATCCCTGTCCCTCATGGCCACATGGTGCAGTTAGATCTCATTGTTTTAAAGTAAGTGTGTCCAAAAGTCTGAAAAACTGTGTAACATTGCGTTGTGACTACTGAACACATATTTTCAACATTTTAGCAACTTTTTTGGGGTTTTAGTGAAAAAACATTGTGATTTTATGTGCGCAAAGTGGTTTAAAGCTGTGTTTGCTACCGTTTTTGATTTATTTTCAAAATTAAATGAAATTGTCACCTTGGAAACAGTCATTACTGAAAGTTTAAGTAGTCTTATGACAAAATGCAATGTCCTATTATTTATTTTAGTAAAAAATAAACATGAATAAATGGGATAGTGCCACTTAAAGTATTTTAGTCTGCAGTCCAAGTCAGTTAAAAGTGTCTTGGAAGTGACTTTGAACCAATTTGGTATAGGCTAGATCATAATGCTGTATGTCAGGTTCATAAGTATGATCAGATGTGCTACAACAACACAGGCGGTTTGAATTCCTTAATTATTTAAAAATCAAAGTGGCTTGGGTAGTTGGCCAGTCATTCAGATTCAGTGGTATAGTTGGTCATATACGCACATAAACACTGACATGTTTTTTTTATTGTTTTTTTTTTTACCTGTACCTGCTATTATTTTTCATTTCACACCTCACATGTCAAGGAGAGCAAAAATATCACGTGTGAGTTTCACAGAGCAGTCTGGTTGTTCAATTCTTGATATATAATTTGGATTCATTCATTTTCACCAGTTTCTATGGATACCACCTCAGTGATGTTTGAGGTAAAAGTACATTGTTTCTGATAAATATTGATCAAGGGGTATTTAAATAATCCAATTCTCAGGTATAGCTTTCTGTTGAAGTTGTGTGCATCCAAAAATGGGTGGAAAAGGAAGGAAAGAAATGAAAAGCTGTTTATGTGAACTCGTGATCTCTTCTATATAACTCCATGTGACGAGTGTATGTGGTGAGCTGACACAAATTTAGCACGCCCGCTTTGTTTTCTGATAACTACACGACTGGTAAGGACATTAGTGCTCACACGATCGTGCCACATGGCTGCCTAGAGTGCAGCTTGAAGTTCATCTGCCTGCAGATTCTGCTAGCTAGTTTAATAGATGTGTTTCACAAGATAATTATAGGCTCCCTAAGGGCTCATCCTTACATAAATAGTTGAAGTACAAATACCTTGAAGCTTCCCTGATGCAAGCAGCCATAGCGCTCATGCAACTGCAGCAGGTGAGATGGAAGAAGTGAAAGGGGTCTAATTCATATGCATGTGTCTTAAGTGCAAAAACTTCAAGTTCATATAAGAACCACCATCTAGTTTCTTCCTTGGTTCACTTGGTAAACATGCTTACTGTAGTCTGCAGTTTTACATGGTTCATTTTCATCTTATTCACAGTGACCACAACCAAATAAAACCCGGTGATGGAAAGTGGTGGCCTGATTAAAGATGGTAAAACGGACAATTTAGGCTGTCTGTTTTTGAAAGTAAGCAGTTGGGGATGTTTATTGTGGAGGACCTGGAGGTGTGTTTAGCTCAAGGTAATGGGATTTAACTGCACAATGAAAACAAAGAGAAGAATATTTTTATTCTTTTGCAAGTGCTATAGGACTTTCAGCTCTCTAATGAACTACTGCATGACAGAGGACAACAAATAAGGGAGGTTAAACAAGGCAAAGGTGAAGCTCATCACTAATTGCCCAGTTGCTCAGCAAATCCTCGCTCACCTCTGCAAAGGACAGTCACCTTCATCTCTGCAGCGATAAGCATGCCACAGGGCTTGGGGTAAATAAACCTCTATATAGTCATTTATTGTCTCAAAATATATGCAAATGACACGTATCCTTCTTACAAGTAATAATACATGATGTACTACCCAGAAATAACATGTAAGCCCTGTTTGCATGCTGTAGGATAAATTAGTGACTTGCTCTTGCTCTTTACTCTGTAAAGCAAGATATGCACACAATTTCCAGTAAAGAATCAGAAACATGCCTGATTTTTCATAGTCTGCAAAATGTTCCGGGACAGGGTGTGCAGGATCTGGATGTTATTACAGACAAGAACAAAACAAACTTGTGTCTAAAAGGAGAATGTTGTGATCATAAATCCAAGACTCGTTTAGAAAAGGCTGTGCATTTGTGCTCACTGGGTCTCTTTCCATTGACTGCCTTCTGCCTAAGAGGATAGACAAATGTATGTGCCTGGAAAAGTCTCCAAAAGAAGCTATTTTCTTTTTGTTGATCAGACGCCAGCAGTAGAGAATTCCTGAGTAACTTTGTAGCTTGGCTAGAATAGAAAAGAAGTGCCTTAAATTACATGGACCCAGTGTCCTTGGTGTTGTACTAATCAGAACCTGCCTGGAGGTAAAATGCATGGAAAGGATCCATGTCTTGGATCCTGAAAAATCCTCTTAAATTCATTTCCATGAATTCATTTCTGTTCATTTTCACCGCATTCCTAATATCATGAAACTAGATCTCAAGGTTGCATGTTTCGTGCGGTGGTGATATCATCATGACATTTCCTAAGTGACATTTTTGAAGAAAAAGATTGAGAAGAAGCTGAGAACCACCAGAAAAAGGACAGTTGATAAGTAAAAGAAATTTGGGCAGATAAAATCTGGACAATGATTTTGGTTTATTAGGTCATCACAAACAGGTAGTAGCCAGCTGCCAAGCTACTTAGTCATTAAGGGTAGTCTTCATTGCTAATAACATTGCCACAAATTTTCCCTTCCATAGATCCTTCTGTCAACCTGCTACCGAGTGGTGGGATGCTGTGATTTCGGTTTCACAGACAAGTTTTCTGGATGTCAGAAGATCAACTCTTTTCCTTTCTCAGAAACTGTGTCTGGCAATGGAGAGAGAGGACACACATGTCCCTTTCATTCCCCTAAAAAAGGGTTCTTCCATTCAGGTTCTGGAAAACTGATGTACAGCACAGTTTGGTGATTTCCCTGCTCAAAAACACCTGATTCATCTATTGCTCACCAGGTTTACTGGATGTGTTTGAACAAGGAGAAAACCAGCCCTTCAAATCTGCAGTTGAAGAACAACCCTGCAAGAAATCAGCAGCCATAGCACTCTGTAATCTGGCAACCAACTTAAAGTGTTTCACATCTTTTTAAATCCGTTTCCTGACACTGAGCTGAGTGTAGAACAGTGCTTTACAAAAAGAAAATAAGCAGAGCAAGGGTCGTGGGTTAGAATGACTTTGGTAGACTTCAGAAAGAGGCGGTGCTGCTCTACGAAACGTAGTGACTATGATGTAATCCTGGAGAAATCAATGGTATTAACATACTGTGCTCTGCACAACCTCTGTGAAGGCCTTGATAAGGACTACCAAGAAAAATTAGATATCTGTGGAAGCCCTTAAGTGCAAAGCACATTATCAAATGAAAAACACATCAGCTAATTTGAAAACACCACAGCAAATTCTGGAACATTACATCAAATAACGGCAAATTGAATGCATTTGTTCCCAGGGTAATGCTTTCTGCCTAGATAAATGAAGTGTCAGAAATGTATCTGCTGGAAAAGCCTTCAAAAATGTTGTTGACAAGAAATCAACAGTAGAGAATCCATCACTTAACTCTGTGGCTTGACTACAACAGACTGCAATGAAAAGAAATGCCTTTAATTGCATGGGAACAGGGCCAACGTCCCAATAAATTATCCCTATAGTGTTTTTTCTAAGATACAGTGTGGTAAGGCTGGACAAAATCCAGAACTACACTGTATTGCCAAAAGTATTCGCTCGTCTGCCATCACACACATATGAGTGACATCCCATTCTTAATCCATAGGGTTTAATATGATGTCGACCCACCCTTTGAAGCTATAACAGCTTCAATTTTTTTCTGAAAAGGCTTTCCACAAGGGTTAGGAGTGTGTTTATGGGAATTTTTGACCATCCTTTCAGAAGCGCACTTGTGAGGTCAGACACCAATGTTGGACGAGAAGGTCTGGCTCATAGTCTCCACTCTAATTCATCCCAAAGGTCTTCTATTGGATTAAGGTCAGGACTTATGGACCTTACTTGGTGCACAGTCATGTTGGAACAGGTAAGGGGCCATCCCCAAACTGTTTCCACAAATTTGGGAGCATGAAATTGTCCAAAATCTCTTGATACTGAAGCATTAAGAGTTCCTTTCACTGGAACTAAGGGGCCGAGCCCAACTCCTGAAAAAGAACCCCACTCCATGATCCCCCCTCCACCAAACTTTACACTCGGCACAATGCAGTCAGACAAATACCGTTCTCCTGGAAACCGGCAAACCCAGACTCGTCCATCGGATTGTCACTTCAGAGAACACGTCTCCACTGCTCTAGAGTCCATTCAACTCTTTGCATTTCCCTTGGTGTTGTAATGCTTGGATGCAGCTGCTCCGCCATGAAAACCCATTCCATGAAGCTCTCTGTGCTGTTCTTGAGTTAATCTGAAGGCCACATGACATTTGGAGGTTTGTAACGATTGACTCTGCAGAAAGTTGGCTGAGTTGCTGTCGTTCCCAATCACTTCCACTTTGTTATAATACCACTGACATTTGACTGTGGAATATTTAGTTGCGAGGAAATTTCATTCTGGAATTCACTGAGCTCCTGAGAGTAACCCATTCTTTCACAAATGTCTGTAGAAGCAGTCTGCAGCCCTAGGTGCTTGGTTTTATACACCGGTGGCCATGGAAGTGATTGGAACAGCTGAATTCAATTATTTGGATGAGTGAGTAAATACTTTTGGCAATATAGTGCATCTGTACACCGGTAAAGTACCAGTGTCAAAGTTTCTTAAAACATCATTGCGTGACAAATAAATGCAACTAATACATTTAATAAAATAAAAGTGAAGTTGGTCCCCTCTTTGCAACAATAACAGCTTCCACTCTTCTGGGCAGCTTTCTACAAGATTTTGAGGTGTCTGTGGGAATTTTTGCCTATTCATCCAGAAAAGCATTTGTGAGATCAGACACTGATGTTGGATAGGAGAGCCTGGCTCACAATCTCTGTTCTAGTTCATCCCAAAGGTTGATGGGGTTGAGGTCAGGGCTGTGTGTGGGTCAGTCAGTTTCTTCCACACCAAACTCACCCAGCCATGTCTTTATGGATCTTGCTTTGTGCACTGGGGCACAGTCACTCAGTTTAGGGCCTTCCCTAAATTGTTCCCACTAAGGTGGAAGCATACAATGGTCCAAAATGTCTTGGTATGCTGAAGCAATAAGATTTCCAATCCAACCCCTGAAAAACAGCCCCATAGCATTATCCCTCCTCTACTAAACTTTACACTTGGCACAATGCAGCCAGGCAGGTAGCATTCTCCTGGCATTCACCAAACCCAGACTCGTCATTCAGATTGCCAGATAGAGAAGTGTGATTTATCACTCCACAGAATATGTTTCCACTGAATCCAGATTTCAGAGGTGCTGTGCTTCACACTGCATTTTGATCTTAGGCTTGTGTGTAGATGCTTGGCAATGAAAACCCTTTTTGTAAACCTGATGCACAGTTCTTTTGCTTCCAGAGACAATTTGGAACTGTTTAGTTATTCAACAGTGGATAGGCACTATGCACTTCAGCACTCACCAACTCCTCTCTGTGAGTTTGCATGATCTATCACTTCGTCGCTGAGCTGTTGTTGCTCCTCGGTGCTTCCATTCAATAATAATAGCACCTACAGTTGGCAGTGGCAGATCTAGCAGTACAGATATTTCTCAAACTGACTTGGGGCCGAGGTGGCATCCTATAACAGTGCCATTTTTGAAGTCACTGAGCTCTTCAGTATGAACCATTCTACTGACTGTGGTCACCTATCAAGACTGCAGTGGGTGTGGTTGAAACACCTGAACTCAATCATTAGGAGGGGTGTCCCAGTACGTTTGTTAATATAATGTATCTGACAATACCAATATATACATTTTAAGTGAACATACTTAACTTCAAAAACTCATTTATGGAATTCAAGAGAGATTTATTAGTACAGTTTTAAAAGCCCTTAGCAGAGAAGATAACCAGTGCCTTTTAGGATTTAGGTTTGCCTTTTGTTCAGTAATGTCATGATTGGCCCCTCCCACTCCTCCATGAGCATCTGTTTACATGTCCATGTGCTTCTTTGTTTGGTTTCCTCCCTGTTCTGCCCCCTTGTTTCGTGACTCCGCCCTTTATCGTTTTCACCTGTGTTGTCCACCTGTGTATGGTTAACCCTCGTTGTGTCCCTGTATTGAAGCCCTGTGTTTTCCTGAGTTTCTCGCTGGTCTTTGTTGGATGTACTGTTTGATGTATTCTTTGTCTTGTACGGTGTTTGATCTTCTGGCCCCCATTGTTTGTTTAACCTGTTTTCATTTTCATTATGTCTGTTCCTCCTGTTCTCTGTGTTGGCTCTCTGACCCTGGACCGTTTCGACCCTGATTATCCTGAGGTAAAATGCATGGAAAAGATGTGTTGGATCCTATAGAATCCCATCAAATTCATTTCCATTCATTTCCTCCTCATTACCAGTGCACAAAGCTACCCATGAAAAATAGATCTCAAGGTAGTGACATCATTGACATCTTTCCTGTGCAACAACATTACAAACGGCAAATGGTGTTGTGTGAAGAGTCACAGAAAGCAAGACCTTGAGAAGAAGCTGAAAGCCTCCAGAAAAAAATATATTGGCTTTTCAGTTATTATTATGGCAGCCTTTTTGTAGCAGGCAAGCACAAATCAGTCTTCCTGTATACATAAAATGCATCATTATGACTGTTTTAATGCTTGATAATGTGTAACATGTTTGGGGTTCATTTCAAGTTGCAGCTGATGGAGGAAAGTGTGTGTGTGTGTGTGTGTGTGTGTGTGTGTGTGTGTGTGTGTGTGTGTGTGTGTGTGTTTAATCTCAATGTTTTGTTGGTGGCAAAATCTGTACTGTTATTGGTCATTTCTATGACTTTCGAGCTTTAGCATTTTATTTTAGACCAAAAGAATCCCAAAAAGAGAAGAGTAGAGCTGGACAGACTTCAATTCCTATGCTGACAGGTGCTGGATGACCTATGAAGCTCCACTCTCCACTCACCACTTCTAGGTCACTCTGAACCTTTCTGTAGTAGTTTTCTTACTCAGGTTGTTTTCTGGGAAGGTACTTTTGCTTTTACTTGAGTCATTATTTTACCAAAGTGTTTCTCTGTTCTCTTCAGTATGGATTTACTCTACTGACCTCTGCACACAACAGTGATAAGAATGATAATTTTACTAGCAGCGCATTAAATCATAATATCGGCTGTGAACACAACTAGCAGAAGACTCACCCTCCTCTCCTACCATTGCTTCCAGCAAGGCAGTGGCTGAATCAAGAGTTCCGGCATTACTGTTGTTATGGTCCCTAATCTTATGGTTATCACTGTTTGGCAGACCATTGGAAATCCTTCAAAAAGCACTGACAGATGATGAGGAAGACCCAGGTTTTGATCATTGGACTCGCTGGATTTGTTGCTCTAATGACACACAAATGAGGTCTTGCTACCCAAACAGAATGTCCTGCGTTTTTCATTGTACTCAGTAGTACTGCTACTAAAGACTGTGCTGCTCCTGTGAAAACACAAGTAATGTATTTTAGACCCTTTTCACAGTGGACATTAACCCCATACATGGCCAGTATGGGCAATTTCTATAACCTTCTATAATACATTGAACTGAAGTCCTTGCAGTTACTGAATAATAAGCCTTAGAATATAACAAGCCTGGGAATTTGAGGGGTTAAAAGCACTCTCTGCCTGATTTGCACGTCCACGCATTGTATAATGTTGATAGAATATATGTTGATGGAAATGTATATAATTTGCAGAGCTAAAAATAAGCTGGAGTTATAACTTCTAACTTTATGAGTAAGCTGTGTTTTTTTTTTCTTGGCAGTTGTGGAGAAGTTTGAATTGTTTTCACAGCAGGGTGTTCTCATCTCTCCCCCTCTCTCCTAGCAGCTCAACACAGTCCCAACATTTCACACACAGAGGGACAGGAGTGTCCTAATCAGTCTGATAATCTGATCAATTAATTCATACATTTGAGTCCATTTCCATTCCATCATTGGATTTGCCATTAGGGGGCCTGCAGACAGGGGTTAAATGGTGGTTGTTTGTTTGACTCAAGTGATGATGCAAGGCATTTGATAAATCTCTGGCCTGCATAACATCTAGCTCTACCTATATGTCCTGGTTCAGTATGGTTGGTACCTCTGCTGGTACTGTAGTGTTATGAAATGGGTACTCAGGAATGGATGGTTCACTTGGCAGTGAAAATGACAAGAAAATACATGATCATGGCCCATCACACCATGCCATGATCATGGCCCATCACACCATGCCATGATCATGGCCCATCACACCATGCCATGATCATGGCCCATCACACCATGCCATGATCATGGACCATCACACCATGCCATGATCATGGACCATCACACCATGCCATTCTGCACATTTTCACTGATCTGTGATAAAGCACATATATTTTATTTTCTTTCTTATTACACTTACATTGCTCAAACAACATAAACATTAGGTGTTATCCCTTGTGTTATGTCGAAATAGACATTAAGGTTATCTCTATTACTACACTCTTTGATGTGCAAACCAGTGGGAAGGTCCTGCACAGGAAGAAAATGTCCACTTATCAATTCTGCTGAATGATTTCTCTGCATTGGTCTTCTTGTTCTTTCACTTCAGACTCTTGTTGAATGGCTGCAGCCTTCAGCTCCTGTGTCAGTTTTTGTGCATCCAGTCGATCAAATCCCGATGACACTTGTGAAAGTGAGGCTTAACTTAGTCATGGCAGATCTTCCATGTCATTTTCAGAATTGTCACCAGATCTGGCAAGCAAGATATTGGGACTGTGGATTGATATAATGACTGAGCACTGCAAGACTCTACTGCCATGGTAACTGAAGGAAACAACCTCATCCATCATGCCACAAATGCTTAAGCAGACATTCCTCAAAACTGTTCATTGTTCAGAGAAATGGAAATGCCTTCAACAGTAATTACTATGCTAGGAGCAATATTAAGTATCTTGTTGCAATAGCTCCTTACTGATTGATTATTCAATGGTGCCATCGCGAATGCATAGCTCAGTACTTGGGATTCTGAAGTTATTTACAACCAGGCAATCATGAAGTCATGGTGGACTGTGGATTTGCTATTTGTGACTTAGAAGAGAATGACATGGGTCAGTCCAGCCTGCACTTACAGGGGTTGACAGTTTACCTCTGATGAGGTTACTAACACCAGGCCAATCGCAAATATCCAGATTCATGCTTAGAATATCTCTCAAACTGTGTCCATCATGCTCATCTTTAAAATAGATAGAATGCTTCTCATCTATGCATTATAGGCAATGTGCCTGTGACATGAAGACCAGCATGATCATGCAAAAGATACAAATATAAACGTAGTGTATGTGTTGTTATATTTTATCGTTGGGGAAATTTCAGGGCCTTCTGAGCTTTTCAGAGAGGGTCTAATGATCCCTGCAAACTATATATATATATATATATATATATATCTGCAAGTTGTTGTTCTTTTTTTTATTTCATTTTAATTCTTGTTTTTTAACTTGTTTTTTAAGTTTTACAGTAAGATTTGGACAGAAATTATTCTGCAAATTCAACTGCAGAGTGGAAAATTGGCCAATTGGGAATCAGGATTTTTTTTCCCATAGTATCTAGGTAGATATAGTGAGCACTCCTATTGGCTAGGACTTCAGGAGCTTACCCAATATATTACCCATCAGAATAATTACGAAGTGACAGAGGAATCAACCAATCATTTACAGTAAGTAGGACCAATTTCGTGAGAAAAAAGTCACTCTAGGATTTCTGGAAGTCTTGGATACATCACTGACTGTGAATACGAGTGGCAGTCTAATCGACAGGTTGTTAGAAATGGAAAACAGTAGAAGTTCTATACTAGGTTTCTCTACTGACAGAGGCACTGTGAAACTGCTACAAGGTAAAATACACTCACCGGCCACTTTATTAGATATTAGAAAGGGGATTTAAGGGACTTTGAACGTGGCGTGGTTGTTGGTGCCAGACGGGCTGGTCTGAGTATTTCAGAAACTGCTGATCTACTGGGATTTTCACACACAACCATCTCTAGGGTTCACAGAGAACGGTCCGAAAAAGAGGAAACATCCAGTGAGCGGTCAGTTGTGTGGACGAAAATGCCTTGTTGATGTGAGAGGTCAGAGGAGAATGGGCAGACTGGTTCCAGATGATAGAAAGACAACAGGAACTCAAATAACCAACCAGAATCTCTGAGGAACGTTTCCAACACCTTGTTGAAAGTGTGGCATGAAGAATTAAGACAGTTCTGAAGGCAAAAGGGGGTCCAAAGGTTTTTGTTTAATCTACAAAAGGCAAAAAATTTTAATGCGATTACGATCTAACAAAGTATTAGATTCTCACAAGGACACTAAAGAAACTAGTGTGATCATAGAAGTGGGTGTTTGTCCTGAGATTTATGGACCAAACAGAAGGCCAACTGCATTTTATGTATTTCAGCTTTATATATGGGAAAATGCATAACTTGCTTAATTGGATCCAACTGAATAAAAGAGTGGTACACAATTACTTTATGTTCATTAGTCTTTGTACATAAAGGTTAAGGTTAGTCTTGGTTAGAAGGTTCAAAGAATGTCAGCAAAACCAAGGTTTTCTTTTGCTGTCCAGTCAACTAGCTTGCATGCACTCTCAAAGTAATACCTATTTGGACCATTTGGTTGTATTATGAGAACTCCCTGCAGAGTTTAGAAGCAGGATTTGTACAGGCGTTACACCTCTAGGACGTGTAACATCAATAGTTCAATGACATTAAAATGGCTAAGTCAGCAAAAATTAGCAGTCAACTTGCCTGTGCACCCTGCACTCAGTGGACCGATCATAAGCATGTCTACACTGATTTAATCTCACTTTCTGTTTGATCTAGCTTGCTGCTGGCTAATATTCTTTAAAATGCGATTTGACTAGATGATCTCACAATGCAATGTCCTGCAAGGCATGATCACCCAGTTGCCTGGACTTCACCTGCCTCTGTGGTAACCACCCAAACTTGGTGGTACAAACTCTTAAGGCTCTGGCTTGGCTCAGCGTCTGCAGCTCTCATCAGAAAATCTATACAAATTGAAAAAACTGATGTTCGTCAGAGCTGTTCAGGTTTATCGTGCATCACTGCCTAAAGATAAAAAAAAGAAAAAAAGATAAAATAATTGAGAAACAAAAAAAATTTGTTTCTTTTGTTATTTTTATCTTTTGTTAGTCTCCCAATGGTAGATGGTTTACCCAATGGTTTCGGAGGTGGTGCATTAGTATGTAGCATAATGCTTGCTCTGAAAACAGAGCGATAACAAAAGAGTGATATAATACTATAATACTGGATTTTCATGTGAAGAACATTGTAATATGATAAATAGTACTGCATAAGTTTTATAATACTAAACTATTATGTTTGGTAACATGATGGTAAGTTTAGAGACAGGTTAATTAAACTACACTGAATTGCTCAGCAGGTTCTAGATTTTGACTACGCGTGTGGTACAATTTCAAAAGTACAGCCTAATTGTTTTGGGTAAAATGCTGGTAAGTACCAAGATGGTCTAAATTACATTGGAATACATAACAGGTTCTAGGTATTAACGATAAAGGGCCAAGTAAAATACCACATAATGATTTGTTGTAATGATTTTTTCCAATGTATTGTTTCATCTTTAAGCAGGTGAGTAAATCTGAAACATCTCCAAGTATCAGGTAAGTTGCTTGGATAAAAATGACAGCACAAAATACAGAGACAGTTCTCTATAGTAAGTGGTTAAGACCCATTAAAAACCACATTAGGAATAATTGCTTTCTTTTACAGCTCAGATTAAATTCCAGATTCCAGACCATGTTAGGCATGTCAGTGTAATTTACTTAGAATGCCTTGGAACTGTTATGTTTATCCAAAATAATTATCTAGTACTTTAGACGTTGTACTACACATGTACGTGGTTAATACCTAGAACTTAACAGAATTGTAAGAAAGCATTACTCATTACCTGTAGCTGTTCCATTAAAAACAGAAAATGTCAATTACTTTTATTTAGTAAACATGTGAAAGCTTGACCATAACGGTTGAATTGTACTTCGCCATGGACATAAGTGGCTTGTTGGATGGGTTATATTTCTACTATTTATGCAACTTCATAAGCAATAATCTGATTTAGCCATTCAAGCAATGAAAGGTAAGTCCTGCTGTTTTTACAAAACATCCCAAATCAATTCCAGACGTCATATTCCATATGAATATGAATGAATATGATGTCCGTATTTCATAGGATGATTTGTTACCATACAGCTCATATTTTCAGAAACCAAGCCCACGCACAGCAATCTTTGTCTTGTTCCCGGAAATAAGGCCTACTACTTAATGGTAAGGTCCTTGCTGTGTGGGCTGTTTTATTGCTAATGCCTTATATAAGATAATAACAATGAAGATATGAGAAGAATTAGAGTGCACCTATTCTCCACTCTGACGGCAATATATGAGACCAGCTGAGCTCCTCAAAAGTTATACTTTTGTGAGGGTTATTAAAGAAAGATGTGGAGAGAATCTAAGGCTTTAGAAAAAATGATCACTTTAAAAACGTCACGCTACAAACTTACATGACAGATTTCATCCTTAAAAAAGGTCACAAAGCATCATTTGATGATAAAAGAACCACTTTTGGTTCCATAAAGAACCATGTTTAAATTTTTTATTTTTTTTTAGTTTAAGGAACCTTCATAATGTGAAGGTTCTTATATTTCTTTATATTACATGGAGGTTCTTTAAACTTTTAAAAAGGCCACACACAATTGCACCTCTCTAAAGAACCA
The DNA here is from genome assembly GCF_015220715.1 of Pygocentrus nattereri. Classification (NCBI taxonomy): domain Eukaryota; kingdom Metazoa; phylum Chordata; class Actinopteri; order Characiformes; family Serrasalmidae; genus Pygocentrus; species Pygocentrus nattereri. Next base: position 39,958,100 of record NC_051221.1, on the reverse strand, counting down.
TTTATTGGCCATTTTGTTTTTTTTAGGGAACAAAAATGAGTGTTTCTATGGCAACAGCTCCCAACCCGATCTGAGGCACCTGTATTTTTAACGGTGTAGCTTCAAATAGGTGCTAATAGCGTCTTGACTGGACAACTAAACTTTACTTGTATTCCTAATTACTTAACTATACATCCAACAGGAAATTAGTAAGTTCTTATGATTCTCCTTCATCAAGTTTTGATCTCCTCCAGTTTGTGGAGGAATGCATTTGATCTGGTAGTCCTGTCCACTTTGTATATGTTCAAAATGGTGTGGTATCTGTTTGTAATGGACTGCTCACTGGCGGGCAGCCTAATCAGTAGTTTGTCAAAGTTCAGGTACCTGGAAACAAATGTCTGTGCCTAAGGGTTGTGCTGCCTATATCTCATTTACCAGAGCTGTAAAGGGGAGAATATCAATTTCTCGTCATTTGAAGCCGAGTCGTTTGACCTACAAGCCCTTTAAATTACATGCAAATGCTGTCTGAGCCTTGACTATGCTGACTTTGACATACCTGTGCTGTAAGTTGTTCTCCGTTATGTGTTCTCCCTGGGGAGAAACACTCTCCAATTTCCATGAAAGGATATCTTCTTCTGTGTCTTATACTCACCCAACAGACATACTTATCTGAACAAGTAGCACTTGACCTCTCCGTCCCTGGGACAACAAGATAGGAGAAACACAACAACCGACATATCTCTTATCTACTCTTAAGGGATATCTTCCCTTTTGTCTTGAGGTGTTTAAAAGGACATTGTTTTGTATTCATGCTTCACTTTGCAGCACTACAGGCTCCACTGCTTTCGGAGTCTGAAAGTACACGGCTTGCCATGTTTCAGGCCGTCTAGCTTAGCAGAGAATCTGCCCAGAACTCTAGGCCAAGATATGGTTTGGACAAAAATTGGAATCTGGTCTGTTCCGTCTTATGAAATTAAGGGTTTTCCAGTAAAATAATGTTTTGTTTTTAGCAAGAGAGATTTTCAAAGCTGGGTTTGTGGCAAATATTCACTACTTTTATTTTGGTCACTAGTGATTAAAGCAACCATGAATGGTGCAGTGAGCTAAAAGAAATTCTTCATGGCACTCGGTCAAAATGAGGTAATAGGCAAATTTGTGAAGTCATTCAGTTTCCTTCAAGACATGGGAAGCTGAGCACATTCGCAGGTTTACATGTCTTGACCTTTTGAGAACTCCAGACCTTTTTGAATGTGTACTTTAATGATGTGTCATGAAGGTAGATAAGCATTACAGCTCTTAAACAAATTTTTACACCTCAAGAAAGTGTCACTTCTGTAGTCTGTTCTGAGCTACTACGAGGAGTAACATGTGACTCAACAGACAAAGACTGCATCCTTGTCTGCCACAATAGTGTGTATGAATGTGTGTCGGATAATTATACTGCTTCTTCTCACATTTTGCTTCTGAAAGTACTATTTTTCTTGTTTCTTTTATTTTTTTGGCTCATTCTGTATATTTTGCAGGTCACAATCAGCCTCAGCCAAGAAAGTACTAAAGAATGGTGAATTATATATAATTTACTAGATAATCGAATGATAATGCTTAATTAATGCAATTACTATGATAGTAATTATAATATTTAAACCATCTCATTTGGTTCAGCTTTTTTGGTAAGGGGGATCAGATCATTTACAGATATGGTGAACGTGACATGTTCATAACAGTAGCTATCTACTTCACCTCAATAGTCTTGGAAAGTTTAGCCCAATCATAGCAACAACTACAATAATAATAATCTAAAGGCACAAAATGTTCCATTATGGATCTTCTGACAACATAGAGCGGACTTTAAAATAAACACTTGGCAAGAAGTTTTTACAAACCTCAATTCCAAAAATGTTACCAATGGGTGACAAAGACAGACAATGTGTGAAATGCTAAAAAAAACAGAAAGGTATTTTTTTGTTTGTTTGTTGTTTTGAATACATTCAAAAGGTTTCTAGCAACATATTCCAAAAAAATGGGACAGGAGCATGGGCACCACTATGTTATATTACCTTTCTTTTTAACAACACTTAATAAACACTTAATAAACCAAATGGGGCATTCGTAGTCATCATGTGCCCCCTTTTTTCAATGTTTTTCAACATTCCTAAAAAAAAAGACGTTGTCTAGAAGGCAGCATATTTTGCTCTATAATGTGTATACAGTGGGGCAAAAAAGTATTTAGTCAGCCACTGATTGTGCAAGTTCTCCTACTTAGAAAGATGAGAGAGGTCTGTAATTTTCATCATAGGTTCACTTCAACTATGAGAGACAATATGAGAAAAAAATCCAGGAAATCACACTGTAGGATTTTTAAAGAAATTATTTGTAAATTATGGTGGAAAATAAGTATTTGGTCAATAACAAAAGTTCAACTCAATACTTTGTAACATAACCTTTGTTGATGACAGAGGTCAAACGTTTCCTGCAGGTCTTCACCAGGTTTGCACACTGTAGCTGGTATTTTGGCCCATTCCTCCTGCAGATCTCCTCTAGAGCAGTGATGTTTTGGGGCTGTTGCTGGGCAACACGGACTTTCAACTCCCTCCACAAATTTTCTATGGGGTTGAGGTCTGGAGACTGGCTAGGCCACTCCAGGACCTTGAAATGCTTTTTATGGAGCCACTCCTTCGTTGCCCGAGCAGCGTGTTTGGGATCATTGTCATGCTGGAAGACCCAGCCACGTTCCATCTTCAATGCTCTCACTGATGGAAGGAGGTTTTGGCTTAAAATCTCATGATACATGGCCCCGTTCATTCTTCCCTTAACACGGGTCAGTCGTCCTGTCCCCTTTGCAGAAAAACAGCCCCAAAGCCTGATGTTTCCACCTCCATGCTTCACAGTAGGTTTGGTGTTCTTGGGATGCAACTCAGCATTCTTCTTCCTCCAAAAACGACGAGTTGGGTTTTTACCAAAAAGTTCTATTTTGGTTTCATCTGACCACAGGATATTCTCCCAGTCCTCTTCTGGATCATTCATATGCTCTCTGGCAAACCTCAGACGGGCCTGGACATGTACTGGCTTAAGCAGGGGGGCACGCCTGGCACTGCAGGATTGGAGTCCCTCTCGGCGTCGTGTGTTACTGATGGTAGCCTTTTTTACTTTGGTCCCAGCTCTCTGCAGGTCATTCATCAGGTCCCTCTGTGTAGTTCTCGGATTTCTGTTCACCGTTCTCATGATCATTTTGACCCCACGGGATGAGATCTTGCGTGGGGCCCCAGATCGAGGGAGATTATCAATGGTCTTGTATGTCTTCCATTTTCTTACAGTTGCTCCCACAGTTGATTTATTCACACCAACCTGCTTGCCTATTGTAGATTCATTCTTCCCAGCCTGGCGCAGGTCTACAATTTTCTTCCTGGTGTCCTTCGACAGCTCTTTGGTCTTGGCCATGGTTGAGTTTGGAGTGTGACTGTTTGAGGCTGTGGACAGGTGTCTTTTATACAGACAACGAGGTCAAAGAGGTGCAATTAATACAGGTAACGAGTGTAGGACAGAGGAGCTTCTTAAAGAAGAAGTTACAGGTCTGTGAGAGCCAGAAATCTTGCTTGTTTGTGGGTGAGCAAATACTTATTTTCCACCATAGTTTACAAATAAATTCTTTAAAAATCCTACAGTGTTATTTCCTGGATTTTTTTCTCATATTGTCTCTCATAGTTGAAGTGAACCTATGATGAAAATTGCAGACCTCTCTCATCTTTCTAAGTAGGAGAACTTAATAAATACTTTTTTGCCCCACTGTATATCTTTCAGCCTTAATGGTGCCTTCACAGACGTTCATGTATATATCAAATCAGATCCTGGCTTTTGAACTTTATGTTGGTAACTACCTGGATGGTCTTTTTCTTTTTTGGCTCGGACAGAAATTTCCAACACAAAATTTCCATTAACAATCTAGGAGGTTTCAGATCACAATAAATATTTCCTCTGTGCATCAGTTTCGTATGAGCTGAAAACCAGAGAAATCAGTGGCATTTCTCAATGTTGTTGACATATGACTTCCACTGTACATTCGAGGTGAAATGATTCTGAAACTAGTTGATAAGATAAAATGTTAAATATCTTGTATTTGTATTTTTTTTTAGGTCAGATTTACAAATCAGTGCTTTCTTTGTGTATTTGTATTTCACACTCTGTCCCCACTTTTCTGGAATTGTTGATTTGTACTTAATTAAATGATGTTAGATTTCTGTCTGGATCATTTGGCTGAATTACTTCATGTCAGAGACAGCAACGTGTCATTACTTGTTCTGGCGATTCATTTAGCCAGCTCTTTTTAGGTAGTGGATTGACTCATGTCAGTCAGAGCTGTCCATTCTGAATGAAGCCTCCAGTAAGTCCAAAGGCATCCTGCAGGCTGCAGTATTAAGGTAAGAATATCCTGCATTACATATTCAACTGCGTCCTTTCATCTTCAAAATATATCCCATCCTACTAAATTATATGCATATGGGGGTAACTCCAGCCAGGCAATCAGAATCCAGTGATTGGTATTCTCATGTGCAGCCTGGGCTGTACATCAAAGCCAGCAGGCCTACTACAATAAGCTTTTTGATCTTACTACATAGAGTTAAGCTGACAGGCTCAAGTCAGAGACCCCTCATGCACAACTGGATAAGTGCATACACCAAAAGTAGACGCCCAAACCCCATATTAACCCAGCTGCTGGAACAAATGAAGATAGCACAACTGTGCCACATAAGACTTATCACTGCCAGGGATTTCACACCTGAAGAGAATATTCTGCACCCGGAGTTTATTTCAGCTCTGGGTTGGTTATGTAAAGAATCCCATGGCATCAGTTCCAATAATGTACACTGAAAAAAAGAGTAAATCATTGAATTCACTTGATTAAAATTTACTTAATTTGTTTCCTCATGAATAAAATATGTAACATCAATAATTACTGCTACACACATTTTTTTCCAGTATGTGAACTGAGAAACAAAATTATATTGATGCAATTTAGTCTATTCAGTTAGAAATGGTCAAACTTTTTAGTGTTACAGAATGAAACCTCCACTACTGTTCAAAAGATTGTGTTTGCTCATTGTTTTTTCTCTTATGTGTGATGATAACTTAATGTTGTTTTAAATATGACAAAAAAAAATTATAAAAATATTTTTTGCTTTATTCAACATTTTCCCTGCGACGGACTGGTGACCTATCCAGGATGTTTCCTGCCTTTTCCAGCCCAATGACCACTGGGATCAGCTCCAGCAACCCCAACCCCACAGTTTCAATCCCAATGTAGCACAGCTTTCTCAATCATTTCATCATCTACAGCTCTGTTCATCATTCTGGACACATCTATCATTTCTTATGTTTTACAGCTTGAGAGCATCCTACTAATTATTTGAAGGCTATGAAGTTGCAAAGGACTAGCATATCAAATTCATTTTATATATTCATCTGAAACCAAATTAGGTTTAAATTGATTTTACGATGCCAAACGTTTGACCATTAGTGTGCTTAGACCAGAGATGTTCACAAGTTGAGTCTGGAGTCTTTGGGCTGCAAGAGTGTGGATGCAGACAACCAGAGACTCAGCATCAGCATCCCATTCAGTAATTCTGCACATTTTATTAAGCTTTAGCAGTTAGCTCCCTCCTCCATGATAAACATGCTTTGTATTGTGTTCACCAGCTGCCTGTGCCTTTCTGCATAATTTGCTATTGTTGTCAAGGGTGTTAGGGGAGGGACGAAGCAGATGGCTCTTGACATAAGCAGACAGGAACTGTATCACCATTTGCCCGATTGACTTGGTTTATCATGACCCTTGATCTATTATCTAAGGTTTAGTTACATTATTAGCTACATTTTCGTTGGGAGTGACAAGGATGGACAAGACTAGAAATGAGCAGATCAGAGGGACAGTGAAGGTGGAGCAGTTTGGAGATAAAGCCAGAGAGGCCAGGTTGAGATGGTTTGGACATGTGTTGAGGAGGAATAGTGGATATATTGGGCAAAGAATGTTGGAGATGGAGCTGCTGGGCAGAAGGAGAAGAGGTAGACCTCAGAGAAGGTTTATGGATGTAGTGAAGGTGGACATGGAGATGGTTGGTGTGAAAGTAGAGGAGGCAGTGGATAGGGCAAGATGGAGGCAGATGATCCGCTGTGGCGACCCCTATAGGGAGCAGCCGAAAGAAGAAGAAGATGTTACATTATTAGCTACATGCGTTGCATTGCACAAAAAGTGAACCCCTTACTAAAACCTGTCAGGTTTAACACGGCTTCAAATAACGAGCCTTTCATTATAGAAAATCCTTCAGTTTGACGGACAGCACTGAAGCACTACATATACATTTTATATAGGATCTACTGTATATTGGGGCAGTGGGGCAGTCGTGGGCTGGAGGTTAGGGATCCACCCTCGTGACCGGAAGGTCGCCGGTTCGATCCCCAGAGCCAACAGTACATGACTGAGGTGTCCTTGAGCAAGACACCTAACCCCCCAACTGCTCCCCGGGTGCTGTGGATAGGGCTGCCCACCGCTCCTGGCAAGTGTGCTCACTGCCCCCTAGTGTGTATGTGGTGTTTCACTGCCCAGATGGGTTAAATGCAGAGGTGAAATTTCCCCGTTGTGGGACTAATAAGGGTCTCTTAATCTTAATATTAGCTAGCATAATAATAAATCCAGGTGAAGTTTAAAAATTTGAAAGGAATGTGACTGGAAACTTCCTAAAACTTGCTTGGCAACTTCAGCTAAAATAGCTAGATAGCACACTTGCTATTCAAACTTCATGATAGCCAAGTGTTTCAAGTTATTTTGCTTCTTTCTTTCCCCCTTTAAAATCCCAGGCTTATTATATAGTAAGGCTTATTATTTGGTCACTACAGGGACTTCAATCCAAACGTGTTGAGCTATTCTTAGCTTATAGAAGTGTGTAATAAAACTTTGGGCCTTGTCCATTTAAGGGCTTAAACATGGCCATTCTTCATGCCTCATTCTGCCCATCATACTGAAGGTTTTTCTATAATGTACCATTCGATATTAGATGCCTTATCAAGCACTGTGTTTCTCTGAGCGGTGGGAGAACAGCATTGCAACAATGAGTGCACATGACCACAACACAACCGACTGGCAAAGTCACACACATGAGCCTGGAAACAAAAGCTTGAATCAGTTTTGTGATCTATCTATCTATCTATCTATCTATCTATCTATCTATCTATCTATCTATCTATCTATCTATCTATCTATCTATCTATCTATCTATCTATCAGTCGTTCTGAGTGGTTTACTGCGAAATTCTCTGTTCTAGAGAAACCTGCTGAGTCAGAATTGCTCACAGAGGTGGTAACAGGGCAACAGTAGTTTAATGCTTCTACCTACATTAAAGAAAGTTATTAAGTAAAACAGTTATGAATGTGCTGCCTTATGTCTTCCTGCAGATGACATTTTGGCCTAAAATTGATTTTATAAAATGTCTTTATGGTGGAAGGGGCTTTAAGGCAAAATAGTCCCCAAAGGAAACTTATTTTTGGAAAAAAAAAAAGGTTTCATTCCCTTTTAAGGCCGAGTTCAAGTCATGTCGTGAGTCAAATTGAGTCCCTATTTTTGATTTCAACTTTTCTTCTTGAGAAGATCAACTTTGCGTCATAGCAGACAAATTACACATGAAAAACAACCGGACAACCGGAGCGATATTTGAAACGGGGCAGTGTTTGCTTGTGTTCTAGTGTCAACAGTGTAGCGTAAGCACTGTGTGCACTGACACAGGTGTTGTTTATTCCATCAGTGCCACTGACAGTGTGTTTATCAGAGCGCTCTGCCAGCACTGCCTCAGGAACGAGAATCCTTTATGTTTAGCTAAACAAAGCACAAGTGTCTCTCTTTCTCTCTCTCTCTCTCTCTTTTTCTCCATCTATCTGAGAGAATGATTATTCCTCTTAAGAATCAATTACACCTTATATCAAATGCCAAGCAATGGGAGGGAAAGAAAAGGCCAAGTGAGAATGGGAGCAAATAAAGACGGGGCAGCATTGATTCATTGCATAACAGCCATTGTGACATTTCACAATATCTCTGTGTGTTTATAAGTGTGATTCTCTCCAAAGGGCACTCAGATCCATCACCGCAGCAACACCATGCTAAAGAAGGTGGACCTTGGCTGCTTTGTTCTTTACCCATAAGCTCTGTGGGCTCACACTGCACACATATACACTGTGCACTTCCAAAGAATTTTCACCCACAGCTCACCCTCAGCTTCGTCGGCAGGTATTGATTTCTGCAGTGAGTTCTCTTCTGTTCCATTCCATTTTTTAGATGTACTTTACACCTTGAGTCACAGCATAGCATATAGGGGAAGACGGGGAAGTCGAAGCCCTTATATACAGCGTTTATTTTAAATGAAAGTAAAATCAAAACATATTTATACATGAGTTTAGCATGGGCAGGATGAAGGGGGAGCACGTGGTAGAAAAACATATGAAAAGCAGTTGATTTTGTTGTTATAGTATAATAATCTGCAGGAGAACCTGTATTATTGCACTGATTGGTACTGTATCCAAATATTCAGTACCAGTCAGACCCATCAGATATTTACAAGGACAATGTAATCACTTATTTAAATCCAAGGCGTTACTAGAGGAAAGAAGAACATAAATATACAGAAAAAATATCATCAATTCTACACACTTAAAGATGGTTCTCCGAGGGTTCTTTAGTAAGAAAATGGTCCTATGTAGAACCATGAACATTTAAAGATGCAGATTGAAGGAGAATGTGAGTAGATAGTTCTGCATAGAACCTTTTTGAAAAGGGTTCTGTATAGCAACAAAAGGGTTTTCTATTGCAACAAGACTTACATAGTAATGATAGAAGAACCTTGTTTGGTGCTATATAGAACCTTTTTGAACAGGGTTCTACATAGCACCAAGAACAATCTACAGCACGTTCTCCATCAATCTGAAGAGCCCTTTCACAATCCACTGAACGGGACTGAAAGGTTCTATATTCATGTTCTATGTTCATGGTTCTATATAGAATCATTTTCCTTACTAAAGAATCCTTAAAGAGCCTTTTTTTAAGAGTTTAGGGTATTTTCTATTAGGAGGTGTTTGGCCCAAACCCCTTCATCTTTCTTTTCCAATGTTTTTATTTAAACATCTTTTTAATTGTTAAAATTAATTGTTACTACTGTACTGAAGTGTACAGACCCATACACATTACTGGCCCACAGGCTCCTCAGTGCACCACCATTGACCGGGCACTCAAATGCCACCACTCCCAGCATAATGGGAACAACTGAGGAAAAGTGAACTCACTCGCTAACTCGAGAAAGCGATGGAGAAAACCTCCAAGAAAGCATGGCAGGGGGGTGTGAGAAAAGGTGCGTGATAAGAAAACAGGAGGAAAGGTGATCAAGATGCAGAGAAACGTCACCAAAAGAGGAGGGTGAGGTTTCATCGTGATGGAGAGTCAAAGTGATTGTAGTGGGCTGGTCTAGACAAAAGACCAGAGCTGAATTTAGTTCTCTGTCTCGCCCTGTATTTTTCAGCTCTATATTTTCACTTTTTATTGACTTTTTTTGGTGTTATACACCCTTAAAAACAGATTCTTTAAGATTCTTAAAGAGTTCTTTAGTAGAGAAAATGGTTTGATATTGAGGACCCTTTGCATGATTAAAGGTAAATCCCTTTGCATCATGAAAGGGCTCTTAAGACTGATGGAGAATGCACTGTATATGGTTCCATATGAAACCTTTCTGAATGAGGTCTTATATAGCACCAAAAAGGGTTCTTCTATTGTTATGATATCAAGTTTATAACCATAGAAGAACCCTTTTAGTGCTATAGAGAACCATCTACAGCACATTGCCCATCAGTCTGAACACTTTTATGATGCAAAGAACCCTTTAATCATACAAATATATATAGAACCATTTTCTTTACTAAAGCAGGCTTGAAAAACATTTTTGGGGCATTTTTTGTACATAAACCTCAATTTTACTCTTTGTATTTATCTTGAAACAAATTTCACTGGTAGTGCATGTAAATAAATATTTACACTCACCAGCCACTTTATTAGGTACTTGCTAGTAAAAGGCTGGACCCCCTTTTGCCTTCAGAAGTGTCTTAATTCTGTCTTAATTCTTCACGTTCCTCAGAGATTTTGGTTGGTTATTTGAGGTCCTTCTGCCTTTCTATTGTGGTGAATTTGATCTTATTAATTCTATAGTCGTAACATTAATTTCTATTATATTGGTTATTGTACTGTGTAGATCCTGATTGAGTTTATTCTGTAGGACCACAGGATCTCAGTGGAGCTGATGCAGGAGGCATCTGGACCGGAAAGGGGCCCCCTGAATGATAACAATGCCATATATGGGGTTAGGCGACCAGGGCCATTCTGGAGAAAATGTATGTTAAATACCTAATATGGCTTGAGAGGAGCCATACATCGAACTGAGGCTGTCTTAATAGAAACCAGATGTGGGCTATACGTCCACAGCAGGTATAAAACCAGGAGCTGAAATGTATGTGTCAGAGACTATTGGCTGTTCTCTCCAAGCTGTTTCGCGAAGGCTTGTTTGTGACTTCGACCTCTCAAGGCTAATAAACATCTTTTTATGCAAGAGACGGGTGTCACCGAAGAGTTTGTTCCTACACCTTCACAACATCGCTAATAAATAAACCACACTATCATCTGGAACCAGTCTGCCCATTCTCCTCTGACCTCTCACATCAACAAGGCATTTTCGTCCACACAACTGACCGCTCACTGGATATTTCCTCTATTTCGGACCGTTCTCTGTAAACCCTAGAGATGGTTGTGTGTGAAAATCCCAGTAGATCAGCAGTTTCTGAAATACTCAGACCAGCCCGTCTGGCACCAACAACCACGACACGTTCAAAGTCCCTTAAATCCCCTTTCTTCCCGTTCTGATGCTCGGTCTGCACTTCAGCAAGTCGTCTTGACCACCTCTACATGCCTAAATGCTTGAGTTGCTGCCGTGTGATTGGCTGATTAGCTATTTGTGTTAACAAGTAACTGATACCTAATAAAGTGGCAAGTGAGTGCATTCTCCAATGACAAAAACCTAGAAAATCCATAATCTAGACTAAATTCATAAATTCCTCAGAGTGTAACCATTCAGTAAATGTGCTGAGATTAGACTTGGTCAGGGGAGAAATGAAGAAGGTAGGACCGTGTTTGACTTTGTGGATACAATTCTATAGATTGTGGAGCAGCTTGAAGTCTGAAGTTGGTACGCACTCTGTCTCTGCTCTCAAAGTTTCAAGTGGAGAGTCTCTATCCCCGTTACACTCGTCTGCAAGCTCTCATAACTGTCTAGAAAGCACATCATATACTGTAAATAGTCTTTCCAGCTCAACAGGCAGATAATTAATGGATGGGAAACAACATGTCTGGAAGCAATCTGCATGGCTTTTGATCATCTTGTGAAGAGCAAACACTCATACAGCAGTGCAGGTTTGCAATTTGCTTTATTCAGAGTGATGATCAGAATTCATAACCTAAGTGCAATTTATGCAGTGATAAACACTCAAGGAGATGAAAAAGACTTTGCATATCTCAACTTCCACTGCATTGCCTTAGATCCTATGAACATATTTCAAACTGTCTGCTTTCCTGCTGTCTTCATATACCAAGAAACCAGCATAACAAATGTGGTGGTGACTTACAAAAGGATGGGGTCAATACTGGCTACTGCAGATGTGCCTATATGAAGCAGTAAACCATGAGACTGCATAGCCCCTGATGGCTTCTTGCTTTTATAAAACAGTGACAATACAAATAATAATTACGTAGCCTATTTCATTCATTGATCATTGAAATCATTACAAATGATAATTACAATAAACGTTGTCTTCAAATCAAATCAAATCAAATTTATTTGTATAGCGCTTTTTACAACGGATGTTGTCACAAAGCAGCTTCACAGAATTCCAGAAAATACTATTTTTTCCGCAACAGTGGCAAGGAAAAACTCCCTCAGAACTGAGGAAGAAACCTTGGGAGGAACCAGGCTCACCAGGTGGCACCCATCCTCCTCTGGTCAGACTACCTACAAGTGATTATACTACTAATATTAATAGCAGTAGTATTGGTAGTCTAGTATCTAGTCTAAATCTAAATCTAGTATTTGTCTTGTCAAGCAACTGTCTGTTAACAATGTGCTATAGTTGCCTAGCAACATGACTGTTATACACAATGCTTTTGAATAACTTGCTGCATCAATATAGTTTATGTGTGCAGTCATGCAACATGTATATATGGTTGTATGCCAACGTTTGGGCACCCCTAATGAAATGGCATGTTTTGCTGATTTCTATAAGTTAACACACTTCTGCACATTTTATTGCACAATTACTGAGTTTTACAAATTGGGAAAAGAAAATAAAGAAATACAAATTGCAGCCTGTTGCACCTTTTTATACATTATATAGTCGATATATATTAAAAAAATGTAAGTGTGTTCTCTGTAGAGGACGCGTTAACATGACTGTATATCGAGTATTGTATATCCACTATTCGTTTTAGACCCAGACAGCACCATTAGACATCACGAGTCTCCCATACAGCTGGATTCTGCAGTTATATATTTGAAAATGGACTCAGACTAAAGTTCTTTTTAGCACACACGGCGGATGAAGGAAGCAGGTCATGTCTTTGTGATCATTTATCATGTCTTTGTGATTATTTGACTCACCTGGAGAAAATGACTGAGTCATTCCCTCAATTCTATATAATTATCAGTTCAGGCAATAAAGTAACCTGAAATTGAGGTTAGCCGAACATTAATATGAGTAATTCAGGGCAAAGCCTTGGGGAAATGACGAAATAGAAACCTAATTCACCTCAATCTTCCATGTAGTTTTGCATTCCTACTGCTGTACCATTGATTCCAGAGTGGTTATAATAAATATAATAAAACATTCTGGTTGATCTTTTACTCATTAGTAAGAAAGCATACAGATACCAACCGTTAACACAAAGAGGTTTTCCATCTGATCAGATTTAGCTCTCTAATATCCAATGAGAATGCTGTCTTTGAACTGTGGAAGAGAGATCTGGTCCTTTTATCCTCCAGAGCCCGAGTGAAAGTGGAGTAGTTGGAATGACTCAGCAGTTTAACAATAGATGTAATAATAGACTGACTATCTGTTTGCCAATACATCAGCCTATATTGATGGATATTGGTGGCTTTATCAATATCTGCAATGTCCCATTGATACAGCACTGATCATTAGTGTCTCATCTTCTTTTGAAACGAGTCTCTGGTTGTCAGAAACTCTCTGGCTGAGGCTGAATTGGTGCGTCTGAACACAAAGTACTTCACGATTAAAATAACAAAAACATGTAAAAGGCATCCAAGCCTAACCAACAGCATGACGGATGCCAACTTTCCTTTGAACAGAGCTGATGGAAAATGAGAAAAAATTAGAGGCAATTAACAGCCCACAAAGAACTGTGGGAAACTCCACCCCCACATCACCATATTTATGCTACTTATCAACACCTTGTCTGTTTCTGCTGAAATGTGCCAGTTGAGAACTGACAATCATACTTCACAATTCACAGTTGACAGCAGACTCTAATGCGGGATGAGCTGATGTGAAGACTGAGGGCTTTTTCATTTGTTTATTACAGCCCTGTTTCCAAAAGTCAGGAGTCTCTGCAAAATGTAAGTAGAAACAAAATAGCACAAAGACAACATATAAAATGTTGAAACTGTGAAATGTTAGTTTTTTTTTTTTAAAATACATGCCCACTTTGAATTTCATGCCAGCAAAGGGGCATCAACCAGAGTTGCAAACCAAACCCAGATTAACATCAGGAGTCACGGAATAAGATGGCACAGGGTTATTCATGGCAAAACAAAGGAGAACCAAAAATGTTGGGAAAATTCCCAAAAAAAAAGAAACAAAGTAAGAAAACTAACAAAAGTGAGTTCTAAGTGAGGCTGAAAGACCAAACACAAGATGGCATGGGAACAATGCCAAACGAACATGGAACCTAGAAACACATGGGAAAATGATTATAGAGCAGTGATACAAACAAAACACAGGTGGACATAATAACACGGGTAAGATGGAGCAAAGAAAGGGCCGGAGGAGTCCAAAGTACAAAGCTGTTGTGATAAGTTTGGGGGACCAACATCAGCTGGCTAAAGGTTACATACAGCAATCTACATGTGCAAACTGTGTAAACAAAGTATACCAACAATTACACTTATCATATCAATATATGCTTTATTTACCAACATTAGAACACAAAATAAATATGACCCAATAAATTCATATACACTCACCAGCCACTTTATTAGGTACACCTCTATTGCTTGTTAACACAAATAGCTAATCAGCCAATCACACGGCCGCAACTCAATGCATTTAGGCATGTAGAGGGGGTCAGGACAACTTGCTGAAGTGCAGGCCGAGCATCAGAATGGGGATGAAAGGGGAATGGGCAGACTGGTTCCAGATGATAGAAAGGCAACAGGAACTCAAATAACCAACCAAAATCTCTGAGGAACGTTTCCAACACCTTGTTGAAAGTCTGCCACGAAGAATTAAAGCAGTTCTGAAGGCAAAAGGGGGTCCATCCTTTTACTAGCAAGGTGTACTTATTACTAATAAAGTGGCTGGTGAGTGTATATTCAATAAAGAAATTTAGGTTTGTGACCTATTACAATGCTTTTTTCTGCATGCTGCTATATCTATATAGTAATGATAAGTATGGTGGTAAAAACTGAAAAAGAAAAAGGAAGGACTATTAATAACTGTTATGGCAATAAACAAGTCGATAAACAATCATAGTAAAGAAGTGGAAAACATTTCCAGGGCAGATTAATTCTTGTTTTAGCAACAGTTAGTTCCGGCCACACAACCTGATTGGTTGAGAAGTGCTTTGACTGTGCTGTTATTTTGTCATAACACTGTATCACTCCGCTGAGAGGGTGTTGCTAAGCAACGACTTTGGCAGCTGTAGGAGACGTTTAAGCCATTTGAACATTTTTACTTCTTACTTTGCCACAAACAAAAAATTGATACTTTTACGATCACATTTGACCGACAGCCAATTTGCTCAGACTCTGAAGATGAGATTACATTAAATTCCCAAACTGTCATCACCACTGAGCACATGGTCTTAAGCTGCGACAGAAGAAAACCAAAGCAACCTGGAACCAGCCAGAAATGAACCAAATACCGTTTGCCAAACAAAATGGGCTGTAAAATGCTTTACAGACTGGCTGGAACAAAACAGCATTCATTTTGATCTAGCAAAAATGGACAAAACTGAGCTACACTTGATATTGTTCAGGCTCTAAAGATAAGACTACAGGTTTGGTGAAAGGTTTTGGGTTCATTTCTCAGTAATTCCAGGTTGTTTGGGTGTTCTTCTGTCACAGCTGCCGACTGAAAAGCTGCTCCATTGCAATGACAGTTTCAGAGTTTAGTGTTATAGTATAAAATTACAATATAAAATATAATGTTATATCAGTTGTCATAACTTTTGACCCCTTAAAATCATTAGCAGCATCGTAAAATATTCACACTGGATGGGAAATTAGTCCATTGGTTTCTAAGCTGTTGATCATTTCTATTCTTTAAAAATGATCTACTACCAGGGGGGGCGCCACACCTCCAAAAGTGGTGGGGCAAAGCATTGTTTCAACTGAGTGACCGAGTGATGAAATGTAATCACGCCACTGACTAAATTTGCCTTTCATGTCATGCTAATGATATCTTTATAAACCTATTTAGAGGTGGGTAGTAACTATTTACATTTACTCAATACATGTACTGAGTATTTTCAAATCATGTTAATTTTACTCCTACCGAAGTATATTAGTAAGTAAAATAATTGTTTTACTCAGTTACCTTCATATTTAGTTACTAATTCGTCAATGTTTTTTGATGGTTGTAACACTTGTACTGGTTTGTGATTGGTTACATCTCTCACTTTGTTGCTTTTGTATTTTAGACCAAAAGAATCCCAAAAAGAGAAGAACGGAGCTGCACAATCTTCAGTTCCTATGCTGAAACTGAAGAAGTAGTTTGATAGGTCAACACCATCCAAGGTTGGTCTGAAAGTGCCTCCCAGCTGAAATGGAGATTCTGATTGGCTCTGCCCACTGTGTTTTACTCTGGCTGTTCGTGTGGGTCAGCATTTCATGTAGTTTTGGGAAAGCAGCGGTTTTTATGTGCACGTCCGGAACTCAAAAAGTAGTGGGGCATCACCATATGTAGCGTGCGCCCGCCCCCTGGGCCCTGATGATGACGGCCTAGAGATCTGGAAGAAAGGTGGGGCCCGAACACTCAGCAGCGACGAACCTCGGCAAGGACCCCGGGGAGAGAGCTGCGAGTGTGGAGGGGGCAGAGCACATGCCACACCATAGTACTTTGAAAAGTGGTAGGCCAAAGCTGGAAAAATAATTTAAAAATATTCAGAGAAGAGCATGCATGGACATGAGCTTCTTCAGTTCCACACAAGGCTGCTAGAGCTCTCAATCCTTGTGAATACAGAGTGGATTGGACTTCTGCTGCCCTAGACTGAGCCATGCAAGCTGACAATCATTGCATCTAATCCATGTGCTACATGCTCAAGGCAAAAGTGTGTTTGACCATATGGAGAATGGTGTCTCTTTCTCTCTCTCTCTCTCTCTCTCTCTCTCTGGTTCGATTTCACCAAAGCAGCTGGGGCCACAGGCTCTGATTGATAGCATTTTGCCTGCTCTCGACAGGGGACTGCTTGGGGACAATCATGTCTCAAATTGGCTAAAATGGGCAGTGTTTATGCACAGGCATGCCGAGGGAGAAGCAGGATTACGCTGTGGGCTCTCAGCACACACAGGCAGTCTGGCAGGGAGGTAGAAGAGACCAGGCAGTCTGGAGCTGAAGCTTCCTACAAGCCATCTAACCAGTGAACACTTATGAAGTGCTTCAACCCCATAAACTCTAAGATTCTGTATGTAGGCCCACACTAAAATTCCTCACTCTAAAAACTACAGAACTTTACATATTAGTTCCATAGTAGTTACCAAACAATTCATCGTCATAAGTCTGAAAATAAGCCTGGACTAAAGAATTAAAATATTGTCAATGGCACTCAAAAATGAATTATTTGGCATTCTGTGATTGGCATAAGTTTGCGTCAACTATTCTGTGCATTTGTGTTTGCAAGCTTTGTGGCTCCAGCAGTGTGTGAGTTGGTCCTGTTGTCAGGAAATCGCAAGTTCGATCCCTGGCTATGACACAGCTATCCATGACTGGGAGTCTAAGAGATCTTTTCCAGCTCTCTGATGGTTCTTTTGCAACTCAACAATTTCTACAACTGACCTGTGACAACCAAAGGTTTCCTGAATATTTTCTTTAAACGGAGGGGACATGTCCTTCCAGCCCCCCCGAATTTGTTCCAGTGGCATTGACAAACAGCCAGCACTGTTTTACTGACACTATTGTATTGCAAAATAATACAAAAATTTCATATCGGTTGGGCCCTAAAATTAATCCACTGTAACCAAGTAGTAAACCAAGTACTAAACCCTTCAGAACGTGGACAAGCATAGCATACAGGCATAAGACAGACTGTGAGGCTCATAACTACCAAACTGAACATGTTAGTTTCATGGTAGTTACCAAATAATTCATAGTTCTAAGTCATAAGATTAATAACTGAAAATGACCATGGATTAAACATTTATTAATAATAATTTTGTCATTTAATGTTAATTTATTTGTTCAGTTAAAAAATTCATAATCATTAAAACTGTCTGTTTTAAATGATTGATTTGTTACTCTGTGATGGATACAATTTTCCTTAATGCTGGTTTATATATATATATATATATATATATATATATATATATATATATATATATATATATATATATATACGTTATCTTACAAAAATGAAGTACACCCCTCACATTTCTGTAAATGTTTATATATTTTCTTATATTTATATATGTTTATATAAGTGGTCAGTGTGCAGCTTGTATAACAGTGCAGATTTACTGTCCTCTGAGAAGAACTCAACACACAGCCATCAATGTCTAAATAGCTGGCAACACAAGTGAGTCCACCTCACAGTGAACGTGTCCAGATTGTGCTCAAAGTGTTGATATTTTGTGTGAGCACCATTTATTATCTAGCACTGCCTGAACCCTCTTGGGCATGGAATTCACCAGAGATGCACAGGTTGCTACTGGAATCCTCTCCCACTCCTCCATGATGATGTCACGGAGCTGGTGGATGTTAGACACCTTGCGCTCCTTCTCCTTCCGCTTGAGGATGCCCCACAGGTGCTCAACTGGGTTTAGGTCTGGAGAAATACGTGGCCAGTCCATCATCTTTACCTTCAGCAAGGTAGTTGTCATCTTGGAGGTGTGTTTGGGGTCAGTATCGTGTTGGAAAACTGCCATGCGCTGCAGTTTCCGAGGTAGGGGATCATGCTCTGCTTCAGAATGTCACAGTACATGTCGGAATTCATGTTTCCCTCAATGATCCGCAGCTCCCCAGTGCCGGCAGCACTCATGCAGCTCCAGACCATGATGCTACCACCACTATGCTTGACCATAGGCAAGAGACAGTTGTCTTGGTACTCCTCACCAGAGCACCATCACACATGCCGGACACCATCTGAACCAAACAAGTTTATCTTGGTCTCGTCAGACCACAGGACATGGACTGCTTGTCTTCAGCACACTGTTTGCGGGCTTTCTTGTGTGTCAGTTTCAGAAGAGGCTTCCTTCTGGGACAAGAGCCATGCAGACTGAGTTGATGCATTGTGCGGCGTATGGTCTGACAAGATGACATCCCACATCTTCAACCTCTGCAGCAATGCTGGCAGCACACATGCGTCTATTTTTTAAAGCCAACCTCTGGATATGACCCTGAACCTGTGGATGCAACTTCTTTGGTCGACCCTGGCGAGGCCTGTTCTGAGTGGAACCTGTCCTGGAAAACCACTGTATGACCTTGGCCACCATGCTATAGCTCAGTTTCAGGGTGTTAGATGTCTTCTTATAGCCTAGGCGTCTTTGTGGAGAGCAACAATTCTATTTCTCACATCTTCAGAGAGTTCTTTGCCATGAGGTGTCATGCTGAATATCCAGTGGCCAGTGTGAGCGAATTGTACCCAAAACACCAAATTGAACAGCCCTGCTCCCCATTCACACCTGGAACCCTGTAACTCTAACAACTCACATGACCCCAGGGAGGGATGATGACACAACTGGGCACAATTTGGACACGTTCACTGTGAGGTGGACTCACTTGTGTTGCCAGCTATTTAGACATTAATGGCTGTGAGTTGTTTTCAGAGGAAATCTGTAAATCTATACTGCTACACAAGCTGTACAGTACTTATAATACTTAAATACAAACATTGCTGAAGAGCGTTTACAGTGATTAATAATCTGTGTTATGGTCAAGTAAACAGTTAATAATTCAAATTGTTGCACACGTAAGTTATATCAATATTAAGTATCAAACTATTAGAGGCCTGGGATCTAGATTATTTTCTACAATTTAACTGATTGTTCATTCCATCTGTACCACTCTGCCTTCATCTTGCTCTGTTTTTCCCATGTCTTCTTGTTTGTTGTATGGACAATTGTTTGTCCATTCAACAAACAAGGATTATGTTTACAAGGATTATATTAGGCTCTGTTTTAACCCAATACATTTCTTGAGAAAGTAACAAAGTAAATACATACAAAATCGTCATTTATAGGGTTCCTTCTTTTGGGAGGTCTCTGTCCCCAAATCCTGCATTTCAATGTTTTGTTTACGACTTTTTTTATTTCCTTTCAAAAGAAGTTGAAAGACAATTTTTCAATTTATAAAAATACTAAATGTTTTCATTTCACTACCAAAACTCAGTTCATAGGCGGAGCTTTATTTTAGCCACACCCCTTCATTTTAGAGGATGAAGTGAGACTGCATTCCTACATTAAGAATTATCTCTACTGAAACACATATTTTCTGTAGTTTAGTAAAATATTTGGGTTTTTAAAAAATATTATGACTTTGTTTGTGTACAACAATTCAGTGCTGTGTTTGCTCGGCATGTACTGGGTGGTTTTACAGTTCAGCTCAAAATTAGCTAAAATTGTCACTACCGAAGCAGTCACTAATGAAATTTTTGGTAAAGTTTCATTAGAGTGAGAATTATTTTGTTATATGGCAAAATGAAATGTTAAAAAAATTATTTTAATAAGACACTAACTAATTAAGGTATAGGGTCACTCAAAGGTAAAGAATTTCAGTCTAAAGTCCAAGTCAGTTAAAAGTCCTTGTAACAAAATCGGCAAAAATCTTACTACAGGGAAAATTCTTACCACTACATTTCAGCAATTGCATTATTTTTCAAAAATGATTCCACTTTCATAACACTTCAAGTACTGACAAGGTGAAAGTCAGGCATGCTAAAGCCGAATGGAGGAAAGCTCTGTGGCAGTAAGTCAGGAAAACTGGCCTAAATTTGTTTTCCGCTACATTTTGCATGAGTCCTTCTTTATGGCAGGCCAGCAAATACGGAATGCTGTAAAATATGGGTGACACATTGCTCTGGACAGTCGGCCTATCTTAGGAATCACTGCGCGGCGATTCATTCGATAATAGACTGTGTTTAACAAAAGCCCCTTTTATCCACTTCACAAAGACAGGGCTTCGCAAGACTTTTAATAAGCCCCATATCCATGTATTGTCACTGGGCCTTATCAGACTCCTAATAGGAAATATCCACTCACCCTCCAACTGGCTGTAAATTATGAACCAACTGCATTTCATGAGCCCAGCCTTGTTCAAATCTATGCAGTTTTATTATAATTCTTGCTCTCTCTCTCTCTCTCTCTCTCTCTCTCTCACTTGCTTGCTCACTCTCTCTCTATTTTTGTTCTGTTTTCTCAGCCTTCTTTCTTTATTCTCTCCCTCATTCCCTTTTCTTCTTGCCTTGATTTTCCCTCTTCTCTCTTTTCACTCTGGCATTAAAGCTAAGAGAGGCTCTGGGCAACAATGCAGGATGCTGTGATCCCTATCTGTGAAGGAAAAGAGGTTAATAATGTCTTTGAGAAAAGGCACTGGCAGCACAGCCTTTGATTTTTATCGCAAGAAGGGGTGAAATTTTAAATGGTGTTCCAGTTCCAAACACTGGTGTGGGTCCAGCAGCACATATCTAATCACAGAAACATCCAAAGTGGAGCATTCCATCATTCTGCCTGTTTTTAATCTAGAAAAACAGGGGGGGGGGGGGGGGGGGACTAAAGACTTTGGGAAATAGACATAAACATTGCGTTATCGCTCAAAGCCATGGATTAGCCTTTTGGAGTGATTATGTAAGAATATGGCCAAATTTATGTGCATACATACACACACATTTGCATCAAGGCCAGATTCGCAATTTTGTTTACATCCACTTCATTGCATCTGAATGAAGTCAGAGGCCAAAGTGACTGCAGAAAACGTTCTTACCCCTTCATCGACCAACGTGTAAAGGCTTTAGCCTTCGATCATTTACAAACAGATAATAATGTAAACAAAGCACTTCAATTCCCAGTCTTCCGCCAGGTTGATGTCTACTCATCCTTCCATTTACACCTTGAATGTGAAGGCGACAGCACACTGCCGACCCTTCAGCTTTGTAGTAAATGAAGTGGCCGGGTGACCACTTTGTTATTCTGAAATCATAGGCTATTTTTATGAATAAATATGCTAATAAATAAAGATGCTTCCCCCCTCTGGCCCGGTGTGTTTGAAGCCAGGCAATACAAAATAATAGTTTGTATCACCTTGTCATCTGAAGCGTTCATTTAGAATTGTAATTGCTCTCATTGTAATTCAGATGATGGCTGATATTGTCCTCATAGGCCCATCCAAGCCTGTTACTCGCAGTCACTTTTGGTTGACTGAAATTTTGACTCACAGAAAAGGTAAATCATTTACATTTATGTCATTTGGCTGATGCTCTTATTCAGAGCGACTTACAATTTGATCATTTTACACAGGTAGGCCAAGGAGGTGTTAGGAGTCTTGCCCAAGGACTCTTATTGGTATAGTGTAGGGTGTTTTGCCCAGGTGGGGATTGAACCCCAGTCTACAGTGTAGAAGGCAGAGGTGTTACCCACTACACTAACCAACCACATATTGTGTATCATAGACATTGGAATTCTATGATACACAATATTCAGGCATATAGACTGTAATGTGCTTAAAGGGGCACTCTGTCACAATATGGATATTCTGGATTAAAGACTGAGAAAACCCCCTTCTAATGCTTAATCTTGTAGGCGGGTGTAACTTTGAAAAAACTACAGGTGTTATTCAATTCAGGGGCAGCATCCACTATGAAGGTGTGTCCTTTGAAGGCTGCACAGACCTGCTAAGGCTGAACTGAAATGAGACCATCTGCTCTATGGTGGATTTCCTCTCTGCATCACAGTTCCTGCCCCTACCACTGCATCATGAAATGTTACTTCTGTTAAGTCCTTTAAAGCACTTTGATTTCCTGCAGGCACCTTCACGACAGTGTTTTGCTTCAGACCACAATGGCTTTTTTGACATTTGTATCGTTAGCTATTTGACTCTGTTTAACCCCAATACTTACATTTAAACGTGTACTCAGACGGCTTTTGCTCCTCTGCTGATGCTGCCATGTTCTCAAATCCTTCCTGCCAAACAATGAAGCTCAGGATATGTTGGCTGGCAAAGGATCCACCCATTGGACATTTCTCGGCCGCATATGAAGGAGCCTTCGAAATGGGACAGTCTAGTTGCACTGCTGTCACGCAACCAGCCTTCAAATGCTGCCTCTGAAGGATGCGGCCCCTGAATTGGGACACAGCTTACAAGCGCTTTGGCGTGGATACATAGCTGACTTTACTGCTAGGAAGTCAACTATCACATCTTTATTTATTACCATGCACAGTAGCTTCTATGCTAGAAGTCAGGATTTCTGGTGTCTGGAAGGGTCATACAATGGTTTTATGATGATTTTGCATAATGCATGCTGGGTATTGTAGTGACAATTTCATGGACGAAAACACAAAGGATAGAAAATCAAGGATTTCTTTCAAACCAGTGAGGCTAAGGGATATAATAGTGTCCCACAGAATACTGCAAAACATGACAAATAGCAACTCTAATTTTAGACCGGAATGCCCCTTTAAGATTTCAGTGTCTAAACTGCAAACTGTTTCGCCTTTTCAAGTCACGAATGAATGTGGGTTATGTGTTACGTAAGCAGGACAGGGCTTGAACCCCTCTGAGCCTTCTGAGAGTCCTCCTCCTGAGTCAGCGTGCCCTCCTCGTTTGGTAATTAAATCCACAGTAAACAGCTGAAAAAGCTCAGCATGCTACAGCAACCCCTCCAGCTCTCCAGGTCTCGTTTAAGCAATGAGCTGGAAGTAATGTCTTTAAAAACTCACATTTAGCACTGCGTATGGCTTTTGTTTCTGAAGCATGGGGCTCGTGTGTGTCGCCAGTCTGGGACATTACAGTTATGGATTTTATAACAGTGGGTTTTTAGTGTTTCATAAATTTGAAGGACAACGTGAGTGCTGTGAAGGCAACAGTACTATGCAAAAGGCTACCTGAGAAAGTAAGGTGTGCTCTAAAGGCACACTTTGAGTCAATAGATCTTCCGTTCTTTGGCAAAGTACAGGGAAGCACATCAAAATGACTGTCCATGGTAGTTCTTAACATTACACTATTAGCCAAAATATGTGTACAACTAATCATTACACCTTTATGAGCTTGTTGGACATCTCATTATAAAACCATGGGCATTAATATAACCCCCCATCCCCAACCTTGGCGATCCTCATCCTCCAAGCTTCTGGCTTCTGGGAAGACTTTCCACAAACTTTGGGAGTATATCTATATAAATGTGTGCCCATTAAGCCTTTTGTGAGGCCAGGTACTGATGTAGGATGAGTAATCCTGGCCCGCAGTTAAAGTCAGGACTCTGGCCACTGGAGTTCTTTCACACCAAACTCTTCAAACTATGTACCTTGCTTGGTACAGGGGCACAAACATGCTATAACAGGAGAGTGCCTTTCAGAAAATGCTGCCACAGAAAGGGAAACATGTAATTGTCTCAAATGTCTTTGAATGCTGTAGCATTAACTTTATCCCTCACTGGAACTAAGGGGCCAAGCCTAAACAGCTTAAAAACAGGGGCACAGTCAAGCTGGAACAAGAAAGGGCATTTCCCAAACTGTTGCTTCAATGTTGGAAGCATATAATTGTTCAAAATGTCTTGATGTTCTGTGTCATTAATGTTACCTTTCACTACAACTAAGCCAACCCCTAAAAAACAGCCCCAGACCATTATCCTTCCTCCACCAAACTTTACTGTTGGCTCTATGCAGTGTAGTGTTCTCCTGGCATCTGCCATACTCTGATTTCCCCATTAGATCGCCAGTTAGTGAAGCATGATTAATCACTTTGAAGTACATGTTTTCTCTGCTCCAATGTCCAGAGAATGCTTTACACCAGTTCAGCTCATATTGGCAATGGTGGCATCCCATGACCGTGCGATGTTTTAGCCACTAAACTCTTCAGTATGACCCATTCTACTGACTATGTGCTTGATTTTATATACCTGATAACAATGACCGTGGCTGAAACAACTGAATTTAATAATAAGGGGAGATGTGCCCATACCTTCTTAGCAATAAAAAAGCATGCATATTCAAAAAACTACAGCAATTTTCTCAAGTGAACTCAGACTTTTGCACAATATTGTCTTAGGCACAGGCAAACTCTAATACTGCTCCCACTACTGAGAACTGCTAACAAGGTTAACCTTCTATCTCTCTCACTCTCTCTTTAACATTTTTTTGCCTGGTCTCACCCCAGGCTCCTGTCCAGCAAATGCAGAGCAGAATGTGGGAAAGGTTCTGAGGTCTGCTTATGTATTCTGGAGGAGAGCAGGTCAGTCCTCATGGCCATGATCCCAAAGTACTTACACATCCAGTCACATTAGGGCTAGGACTTCATGTGTGGAATCTCGTTACACTGTGCCTCAAGGTATGGGCACCCGCTCTGGTGAAAGACTCAGGAGGCATTACCTGCAAAGTCAGAATTTGGAAATAGTCTATATTCTCCTACATTCAAAGATAAGCTGTGGATGAAAAAGAACTGGGTGGGAAAACTTGCACAGCATTGCAAAATGTAAACTTGGAGATGCGGGTTCTACATGAAATGGAATTTGCACATTGATTGCACAAGGAAACTTTTTAAATTTAATTAATGAATTACATATGTATTAAATGCACAGTCATATACACTCACCGGCCACTTTATTAGGTACACCTTGCTAGTAAAAGGTTGGACCCCCTTTCGCCTTCAGAACTGTCTTAATTCTTCGTGCCACACTTTCAACAAGGTGTTGGAAACGTTCCTCAGAGATGTTGGTTGGCTATTTGACCTCTCACATCAACAAGGCATTTTCATCCACACAACTGACCGCTCACTGGATATTTCCTCTTTTTCGGACCGTTCTCTGTAAACCCTAGAGATGGTTGAGCGTGAAAATCCCAGCAGATCAGCAGTTTCTGAAATACTCAGACCAGCCCGTCTGGCACCAACAACCACGCCACATTCAAAGTACCTTAAATTCCCTTTCCTCCCCGTTCTGATGCTCGGTCTGCACTTCAGCAACCTAATAAAGTGGCCGGTGAGTGTAGACTATAAGTTCAGAAGTTTGTAAACATCTGCTCATCCAACGTTTCTTCTGAATTCATGTGTATTGATAGGGAGTTTGTTGCACTTTCCTGCAGTTACAGCCTCTGCTCTCTACATTAAATGTTGGGGCACTGCTGTGAGGATTTGATTGCATTCAGCCACAAGAGCATTAGTGAGGTCAGATACTGATGTTGGCTGATTAGTTCTGGATCACAAATGGCACTCGAACTGCAAAGGGATTTTTTCCATCGCTCCAGAGAATGCAGTTCCAATGCACCATACCCCAGGGCAGTGGGGCTTAATACCCGGGGATGCATGGGCAGCTACATTCACTAAATTGAAAAGATGCCTGCTTTCATTTACACATACAGCACAGATACTCATATCATACTCATATGTTCGTGCAATACCCCTAATAAGATAAGATAAGATAAGATAAGATAAGATAAGATAAGATAAGATAAGATGAGCCTGACCTTATCTGGACAGGTCTGCAGCTACACAGTCCCATATGCAGTGCCGTGCAACGAAGTGGTCCTTGGTCTTGACCTTATTTAGTCTTGGTCTCGGGGTAAGGTGGATATGAGGTAACTGGAAACTGAGTTATTATTGACTATCAACAAAAACAGAATAAACAGAATGAAAGTCTTTTCTCTGCATCAGGAGCTCCCAAACTTTTCCAACTCATGGCCCACAAAAATGATCACAAAAGCTTCCACGGATTTAACTTATCTGATAGTTTTTCATGGTTCATTTACTTTGGCAGCTACTAAGTGGATGTCAGGCTGAAGAGAGGAAAGCTGAAAACTGTGTTCTGGCTCAACTTGACAAGTTTAGATACCTATTCACTATGTTTAGTCTCCAAGTGATGGTGTAAAGCATCAGATTTCAAAGCTTCATTAGAAAGGACCTCTGAGCAAACAGCACAGAGCAGTAGTTACAGTTTTCAGATCCTGTTCAGGTGAAACCTGGAGCTTCATGCTGACAGCTGTATTCCTTTCATTTTTGTTTTGCTTGCACTGAAAATATAAACATATCTAGCTTTTTGCTAGAACAATCAATGATCATGGTATAATGTTTTAATTTAGCAAATAATCAACAATATTTGTCACAGTTAAAATTAGGTTTGTATAATGTTTACATTGTAATGAATCTTCATGTTTCATGTTTCAAAAAACTGAAGTACTGCCATGGCCCACTGGTGGAAAACATACTGTTGTGTAGGTTTAAATAAAATGTATTGGTTGAGGGTGTAATTGATTATGTTGTGTGTTAATGTTCACTGGATATTTTTACCGTGTTTACACTTTTTCATTTAATAATAAATAAGAATAAAGTTTAGTTTATGTTCATTTGAACAGAAGAAAGGAATAGATGCCAAATTTGACTTAGACAATATATTAATATAACAATAATGATCAATGTTTTAGGCTATACATTTTCTATTTATCATATATACTGCAAAAGAA
The DNA here is from genome assembly GCF_015220715.1 of Pygocentrus nattereri. NCBI lineage: Eukaryota > Metazoa > Chordata > Actinopteri > Characiformes > Serrasalmidae > Pygocentrus > Pygocentrus nattereri. The sequence goes on along the minus strand of NC_051221.1, from coordinate 39,930,945 downwards.
AGTCTTGGTCTTCTTGGACTTTCTGGACAGTCTGGACACCAACACTACTTACAGCTGTTTGAGTAAACTGGCTAACAGTAAAACTGACAACACCATCTATATGTGCATATCTTGAATCCTTATTTCCTGGAAAATGTTATCTCATTCATTTCTTCTATGGTACTCTCTAAACGCCACATAAGTCTGTTCCAATGGGAAAGTATAAGAAAACATCAAATATTGAATTTGAAAGAAACAGCCAATCAAGGTAAACATCACTCAACAGGCATGTCACTATATCTACTTTGAATAAGACACACAGCCAGTTATGCAGATAAATATCATGAATAACTGATGCTATTTGAAAATAAATGAACTAGCCAGTAGACATAGTTTAAAAAAACATTTGACAGATTGACAGATCAAATATTCAGAGCTTCCCATAAGATAAGATGAGATTAGACAGTCCTTTATTAGTCCCACAACAGGGAAATTCTCAGTGTTAAAGCAGCAAAGGGAGAGCAACGAAAGAAAGAGAAGTAACAAGAAGAGAATTAACAAGCAAGTAATTAACTTTTTTAAGTACTTACCAAGGTTTTTTTTACAGTTTGTTACTTGTTACTATATAGACAATATACACTCACCAGCCACTTTATTAGGTACAGTTGCTTGTTAACACAAACAGCTGATCAGCCAATCACACGGCCACAACTCAATGCATTTAGGCATGTAGAGGTGGTCAAGACAACTTGCTGAAGTGCAGGCCGAGCATCAGAACGGGGAAGAAAGGGGATTTAAGGGGCTTTGAACGTGGCGTGGTTGTTGGTGCCAGACGGGCTGGTCTGAGTATTTCAGAAACTGCTGATCTGCTGGGATTTTCACGCTCAACCATCTCTAGGGTTTACAGAGAACGGTCCGAAAAAGAGGAAATATCCAGTGCCCGGTCAGAGGAGAATGGGCAGGTAACAGGAACTCAAATAACCAACCAAAATCTCTGAGGAACGTTTCCAGCACCTTGTTGAAAGTGTGCCACGAAGAATTAAGACAGATCTGAAGGCAAAAGGGGGTCCAGCCTTTTACTAGGCAAGGTACCTAATAAAGTGGCCGGTGAGTGTATATATTAAAACTAAACATAAAAGATAAAATAAAAAATATACAATATAAACTCTATCCTTCACAAAGAATGACAAAATAAAGAATTATAGATAAATAAAAAAGCTAAGATATTTACTTTGTAAGGATATTTTGCCTGAAATTCACATGGAGTTTTGCACATGAGGTTCTGGTTTATATCACACATGGGACGGTGAGGATTTAACAATATAAACAGTTATAAATAGAATGCTCAAGAGTATTTACATTATAGAGATATTTTAAAATATATTGCACACAGGAAAAGGTGATAAAATCACAGTATGTTCTGTAGGTGTATGAGGAGGCTCTACTGGGAGCAATGCTTCTTGTACAGTATAACAGCAGCAGGAAGGAAGGACCTGCGAAAGCGCTCCTTCACACACTTGGGGTGAAGGAGCCGGTCACTGAAGGAACTGCCCAGTGCTGCCAGAGTCTCATGCATGGGGTGGGAGCTGTTCTCCAGGATGGCTGCTAGCCTGGCTCACAGGAGGCTGTCTCCCATCGTCTGCACTGGGTCTAGGGGGCTACCCAGGACAGAGCTGGCTCTCTTAATGAGTCTGTCAAGTGTCTTCCTGTCTGCAGTTGAGATGCTGCTGCCCCAGCAGACCACTCCACAGAAAATGGTTGATGTCACAACAGTGTCAAAGAAGGTCCTCAGGAGTGCCCCCTGCACTCCAAATGACCTCAGTCTTCTGAGCAGGTAGAGTCTGCTCTGGCCTTTCCTATAAAGTGCACTTGTGTTTTCTGACCAGTCCAGTTTATAGTTAAGATGAAAACCCAGGTACTGATAAGAGTCCACCCTCTCAATGTCATGTTCCCTGGATGTTCACTGGTGGAGGGAAGTGACTGCGTCTGCGGAAATCCACCACCAGTTCTTTGGTTTTCCAGGATGATCAGGAGATGGTTCCTCAGACACCAGTCCGCAAAGTCCTGGGTCAGTTCTTGTACTCTCTGTCATCCTCATCAGTAATGAGCCTGATGATCGCTGAGTCATCAGAGAACTTCTGTAGATCGCAGTTTGGTGAGCTTTACATGAAGTCTGCTGTGTACAGGGTGAAGAGGAAGGGTGCCAGGACTGTTCCCTGTGGGGCCCCTGTGCTGCTGAACACCATGTCAGACACATTGTCCCATACCCTCACATACTGTGGTCATCAGAATCCAGTTTGATAGTTCGTGATTTCAGCTTGTTCAGCTTGTTCCAGCTTGTCCCTCAGGAGCCTAGGCTGTATGGTGTTAAAAACATGGGAGAAATCAAAGAACTCACAGTGCTCCCAGGCTTCTCCAGGTGAGAAAGAACTCTGTGTAGGAGGTAAATGACCGCGTCATCCACTCCAACGCCAGGTTGATAGACAAACTGGAGCGGGTCCATAGATGAGCTAACCAGAGGGTGGAGATATACAAGGACAAGCCTCTCTAGCATCTTCATCACAGGTGACATCAGTGCCACTGGCCTGTAGCTGCTGAGGTCCTTTGGTTGCTGCATCTTGTTGTTGTGGTACCTTCCCGAGCTTCAGGCTCCTGGTGAACATGTGTTCAACTATCCCACACAGCTGATCTGCACAGGACTTAAGGAGCCTGGCACTGATGTCATCCAGACCCGCAGCTTTCCTCACTTTGATCTTTCTGAGTGCCTTTCTCACCTGGGCTGTTGTAAGGCACAGACTAGAGTACAGGGGCTGGTTGCTGGAGTGTGCAGGTAGGGGGGTTGAGCTGACAGCAGAGAGATCAGTGATAGTCAAATTGCAATGTTCATGTTCACATGACAGCTTACGCAGCAGGGCACTGCCCCCTGATGCCCTCCCCTGGATTCATCTGGATCCTCTGGATTGCTGGTCACACAGATGAAGAGGAGTGAACTTTCTTCACAAAGGCAGCAGCACAGGCATTGCTTAAGATGACTGTAAATTAATACACTAATGAATTAACTCTACTGTTATTGGTTTCTCTTTTACATATAATGTGCTTAAGGCACTGACCTTCTTCAACACAGCTCTGTATACAGGGTTGAATGATTAATCATTTTCATATCTAAGGAGTACAATTTTCAAATAGCAATGTTTTCGATTGCAGTGTTAATGGTATCCTACATTAATCAAAGCTGTCTTATGTTTTAAGTTGGGAAATAAAACTTAAACCTAACACTGCAGGGCTCATTAACTGGCAGTTTGACATACCACGATCAGCGTCCAAGCCTCAAATCCTTCATAGAAAATATTCAGATTTATATTGTAATTACAACATTGGTCAGAAGCATCACAACTATATAGTACCCAAATTGTTCAGCACTAATTTTATACAAATAATGATAAATAAAGGGCAAATTATTACTCAATTATTACTCTACTCATTAGTAGAGCATTAGTTAGTTGGTCAGAAATTTATGACACACTCCCAACTGAAATGTTACATGTATGTCTCTGTATAAGGTTTTTATCTATCAGTGGTCATTTGCTGCAAAAATTTCCCAAGTTGTGGTTTTGTGAAGTTGTGTTGTTCTCCTGTCATGACAGGCAGCAGACAGTATGGTTAGAGCTTAAAAGGTGCAAGTAGCAATTTTCAGCCTCTGCACAGTCAAAGCACTTTTAGTCCATGGCAGTCTCATCTCATTAGTACATGTAATGACAGCCTTGTGCATGTGTGGTTATGGGTGTGTGTGGGATTTGTTCCTTCTCCACTGGGCCTGTGTGTTTAACTGAAAGGATGCATGTGGGTAATGTGTGTCACATAGCATCAGGCTCATTAGCCCCTAGCCATCTCCTCATCAGCATGTCAGCATTCTCATACCCACTTATCTCAAAACAGTTGATGGCCATTTAGCCTCTTCAGGAACACCCTATATCAACAGGTCAGCATTTCCATGACCACTGACCCTGTATCCCAGGATGAGCTCAATAACACAGGCTAGATGCAGTCTGAACTGAGAACCTAGCAATAGTTCAGTGAAAAATCTAAATTTACCACGTCCCTAAATGGAATCAGTCCGCCGAGACATGCTTGGTGGCATACAGTCTTATGCAAAAGTTTAGGCACCCCTGGTTGACATTCTAGTAGCGCTGTCACCTCACAGTAAGAAGAGCCTGGGTTCGGTTCCCCAGCCGGGTGACCGGGGTCCTCTCTGTGTGGAGTTTGCATGTTCTCCCCGTGTCTGCGTGGGTTTCCTCCGGGTTCTCCAGTTTCCTCCCACAGTCCAAAGACATGCAGTCAGGCCAATTGGATATGCTAAATTGCCCCTGGGCATAAGTGCAGGTGTGATTGTGTATATCTGTCTGTCTGTCTGTGCCGCGATGGACTGGCGACCTGTCCAGGGTGTTTCCTGCCTTCCAACCGATGACCGCTGGGATAGGCTCCAGCAACCCCCCGCGACCCTGAGGGAGAAGCGGTTTAGAAAATGTGTGTGTGTGTGTGTGTGTGTGTGTGTGTGTGTGTGTGTGTGTGTGTGTGTGTGTGTGTGTGACTTTCTAGTGAAAATAAGCGAGCCCATCTACACAGAACACACTGAAGTACGGAATTTCTGTTTATTAGCTTTAACAGACAGAGTTTAACATGTTTGAAAAAATAAACAAAATAAAATAAAAAAAACAAATATAAAATGTGTCATGACCTTTTTGATCATGTTAATTAATATATTTAAGCTGATTTAACCACTTTACAGCCTGCAGAAAGAAGATACAAAAGTTAAAAACAGTAGTAGCCTTAATATTGACTCCTGAATTTTGGCCATACTTGTCCAGACTTTTGTTCATATCTATGTCATATAGTGGGAGAAACCACATGAGAATTATCAATGTTTAAAGCAATTTTTTGAGATTTAGACATACAGACATCTTGGCTGTACATGTGTCTCAGTACGTGCTGATGTCCAAGTGTGGGCTAAAAATACAATACAAACAAGAACACAGACTTGCTTTGCTCTTCTTTAAGCTGTAGATCAGATGTGGCTGCTTTTCATGCATCGTCAACTGGAAACTTTCACAATCCACAAAAGTAAAGTAGTTTGTAGTGAAATGTCTCTCAATGTTCTACATTTACGAGGTTGAAGTCGCTTCTCATTCACCAGCTTCTCGTTTGAATTTTCCTCCTTAAACGGTGCCTGAGGTGCCAGAATGTAACTGCTGCACCATCTAAGGTGGAACGGGACAGTTCGAGCGAGAAGCTGAAGAACTGACTTCAGCTTCACATGTTTTTTAGCGTTTGACAGTTTCTCTTTGCAGATGAAATGTATCAGGAAACCAGCTGGAGTGATTCTAAATGCAAAAGTTCACTCGTTTCCAAATGATCAATCTTAAATCTTTCTCTTTGTTTTTTCATTAGGTACTTTCTAGGTGAATTAGTAGTTATAGGCTCCATTAATTCCAGCGTATACAATCATTTATTGTTGAAACTGTGTTAGAATGATCAGCAGAGCTTTATTTTACTGCAATTGAGGGTTATTTTATTTTACCTGGAATCTAACTCTGATGTGGAGAGACACCAGGTCAGTAAAACAGCTGCAGGTTGCTGACCCTTGAGCTAACGTATATAGGTACTTTGGCTTCCGTGGAGCATTTTACATGTTTCCACCCATTTTCCACCCGGGTGTGGTTGCTGCCAACCAGGGGGCTGTTGATCAAGCGATTCCACCCAAATCAAAAAGGACAAAGAAAACTACAAACTCTATCGCAACTGTTACTGCCAAGGATTTTCATCCATGCTCAGTTGTTGAGAACCAGGGAGTTCTCAAAGTATGTTGCATACTTTGGAGCTGAGATACAGACAAACGAGACCAAAACCGATGTTATAAAATCACTGAAGAAAACTGGTAGAATAGCTGTGCTCTGCTGTGTGGACCATCCATCATCACAGGATCCTATTTCACCATAACTCTGCATTTGATCACAGATGAGTGGCAGCCAGTGTCTCACATGCTCCAAACAAGAGCAGTGAATGAGTGTCTTGCCACATCAATTCCGTTTGATTTATTAATAAAATATATTGGAAGTGAAATGATTATGGATCATTACAGATATTTTGCTTTAAAAGTTCCTAGTTGTCACACGGTGAGATAAAAGAAATAGTGTAAAAAAAAAAGATGCATTGATAATCATTTTATAATTGCATCGCAGCCTCTGAATCGTAATCTAATCGAATAGTGAGGTGCCTAGAGATTCCCACACCTACTGAGGTGTAATATCCATTACTTGTCAGCTACATTAGCCTCATAGCTCCAGTGCAAAACTAAAGACTCTAAACATCACTTGGGTGATCACATTTCAGACGAGGGGGAAAATGATGCATTTATCATTTTACACTGAGCTACTCTTTTAAACACAATGTCAAGGTTGAGTTCTAAACACGCCTCAGCTCTGATGTTAGGTTTGTTTGTTTTTTTTCACGTTGGATTTGTGTTTTCACTGCACAGGCTATTGCTTTAATAAGTTGATGCTGCACTCAGCTTGGCAGGGGGGGAGGAGGCAGCTTGCAGGGAAAATACACAGCAACTGTAGCATATGCTTTTCTCTCCTTTAAAAAAAGAGATCTTTCCCCCTTCTGTTTCTTCAGTTAGCTTTTTTGCAAGTCGACAGTTTGTGTGACATTTGTGAGAGCTTGTTTCTTGCCCAGTCCCTCGCCTTCCTCTTTAAATATTCATTCTGACATTGTTATTCCTCCCTTTAACTTCTTGGTAACTTCTTTTTTTCTGTGCATGAGTGAGGAGAACCATTTTTTCCTTTCAGTCTTTTTTCACATTTTCTTTCTGGCCGTCCCCTCCGGAGCAGATCGCTGGTGTTTTGGCTGTATCTGGGTCAGTCGAGGAGCACTACTCCTCTGCTCTTCCTAAACAAAGCGGCCGGGGCTATTCTTGGCTAACAGGCCTGTCCTCCTTTTGTTGTGTCTTGATATGAGCGCTCCAGATGGAATACTCTCTATCACAGATGAATGAGACCAGTTTTTCGACATGAGAGCGTCCGGTATTTATTGTGACACTTAAGGGACTGCTGCACGTGTTTCCTCTTCCCAGGTCGACTCATAGAAATAAGATATGAACTTTTTATAAGAGGAGTGTAGTCTTTCTTCACAAGTGACAACACAGAGTAATAATGCTTTGTACTGTATATAAAGACACTCTGGTATCTTATACCCATGAGTACCCACGAGTATTGATAGAACATGCAGCGTCACAACAACGACAACATTTTTTTGTTTCAACAAATAGAATAGTCAGTATAGTAACAGCCGTCATTTGAAGTTGGGCAGTTGTCAATACTGACATTGACATTCAAGACATACAGGGAGATTCACTCGAAAGAGGCCCTGTATATTCTGTTGTAACTCCCGTTAGGTTGAAGCATCTGAATCTGAATCACTTTATTAGGTATAAGTTGCTTCTTAACACAAATAGCTGATCAGCCAATCACACGGCCGCAACTCACTGCATTTAGGCATGTAGAGGTGGTCAAGACAGCTTGCTGAAGTGCAGACCGAGCATCAGAACTGGGAAGAAAGGGGATTTGAGGGGCTTTGAACGTGGTGTGGTTGTTGGTGCCAGACGGGCTGGTCTGAGTATTTCAGAAACTGCTGATCTGCTGGGATTTTCACGCTCAACCATCTCTAGGGTTTACAGAGAACGGTCCGAAAAAGAGGAACTATCCAGTGAGCGGTCAGTTGTGTGGAGGAAAATGCCTTGTTGATGTGAGAGGTCAGAGGAGAACGGGCAGACTGGTTCCAGATGATAGAAAGGCAACAGGAACTCAAATAACCAACCAGAATCTCTGAGGAACGTTTCCAACACCTTGTTGAAAGTGTGGCACGAAGAATTAAGACAGCTCTGAAGGCAAAAGGGGGTCCAGCCTTTTACTAGCACCTAATAAATTGGCCAGTGAGTGTATGTGTAATCAGTTGCATTACTCATAATCATTCCAACGCAGGGGTCTCCCAGCTTTGAAGCTCCGTATACTGAGGACCACATTGCTCGCTGTTTTGTTCAGATTGCTTCATCCATGCAAGAATTATTTCAGAAAATTCACGGCCTCTTTCAAGTGAATCTCCCTGTTTATAAAGTCGTATGCAAAAGTAGAAGTAGGGGTACCCCTAGTTAACCCCTTAACACCTCAGGCTTGGTAAGGAATATTTTTTAGTAACTACAGGGACTTTGATGCAAACTGACTGAGCTATTCTTAGGTTATAGACTGGCCATTTAAGGGGTTAATCTGGCCTTGCAAGTGATATGTTTTGTATGTTGATTGACTCTTCCGTCATTTTCTAATTGTGTTGGTAGTTAATTTAAGCCTTAATTGAAGTTAATTAATTTAAGGCCTTCAGTTCAGCTTCTGAGGTCTTAACCACAGGGAGAGCTTGCATGGGAATATCTATCAAGGAAACACTGAGAAAAATAATTCTGTTTTAACCCTTTTGTTTCCAACCAAAACAATGAAATAAGAGAAATACTTCAATATTTGCAGGGTTTAAATGCAACAAGCATTTTTAAACCGAATAAATAAATTAAAGTTACAATTAAAGATATGTATTTTTAGTCCCTAGAAATCATAAGATCTTCTCTAAATGTTTGTAATACCCCGAGAGTTACCCACTGGTTAAACATTATAAGAAGCCACCTGAGATGCTTTTCCAACAGAACTAATGACGTCCCACATAAAGTCCTGAAAGGCATTGGAACACTGTGAGAATATAATTTATGTATTGTTTATTTGTTATTTTTCGAATATACATATATCATCTATTCATTCATATCCATCACAATATTACATTTAAGCAATTACAATTACAGCCAAGTTTACTGAAAACTCAAAATAGTCACAGCCATTCACTGAAATCTAAAGTATGGTAATAAATCAAAGTACTCATCACATTAATAAGACAAACATTATATTTTTATAAGTCTCTTTTCTTTTTGTTGCATATCTCTTGTTTTGGACGACAGCTTGGAGTCTTCTAGGCATGGAGTGCATGAGTTGGTTCGACTGATGCTCAGTCAGGCTTGTTGGATGTTTTTTTTTGGATGGGCAGAGCGTGGCGGGTTTGACCACATCCTCTCTCTTTCCACCACTTCAGTATATTTTTTACACACACTTTAGTTATTTCCAGTGTATTTAATCTTTCTCACAGACATTTTGTTAAAAAGAGACAAAAGACAATAGTTTTTAATGTTCTGTGTTCTAGTTCTACAGCAATATCATTCAGACTGTCAGTCAGACACACACACACACACACACACACACACTAATTATGTGAAATACCAATGTAAATCAATTTTAATTTCGTCTCTAATATAGGAAATCAATGATATATTTGAGTTTAATGATTCCTTTTTGTGACTAATGACAGGAAATGTTTACATATCTGCTTGACACTGCTGGACCCAGTAAGCTCACCAACCTTTTTTGATGGTTTCTTAATATGTTTTGAATGGAAACATATATAATACAGGTTTATTTAGGTTTAAGTGGACTTACTGGGGGTCACTGTATTGAAAACGTCATGAGACTTCATGGTGTTGTGTCCCTAACAGTTATTTAAGGGTTTTATTTATGAAAAATCATCACGTGTTTCCTGAGGGGCAGTAGTTTGTCTGTTGGTTCTGTAACACTGTTTTGACTTTCTCCCTATGCATCACATAAATACATAAGGGTCGGGTGCTGGTCACCTTGAGCAATGAGACGATTCTCTGGCCATAGGTGACGGTCTGGTGTTGGGACACTATATTTTTTCTTAGATACAGTGAGGAAAAGCTAGTATGTAGTAAATGTATTAAGTAGTAGACAAGTAAGGTATATTCAATATTTCTAGGTCACTCAATTTTAAGTAAATGTGTGATGCGGACCATGTTAAAGCCTTTGCACAAAAAAGTCCGTTTTTCTTTTTTGAGTCTTATTCTTTCTATTGAAGCTTTTGTTCAGAGTGTTCTCAAGTGGATTTGATCTACTCATCAGCAGCTCGTCACTGATCAAAGTCTGTGGTGCCTAATACACAATTTTTAAAGTAAAAAGCTTTCAAATACTAAAATAAATAATATAAAAATTTTAAAGATTCTACTGTTCATTCAGATTTTAGAGGCATTTTAAAAGGCGGTCTTATACGTTTGATCCCCATTGCATTTCAAGCATTTAACCATACATATTAGGTGACATACAGTATTATGAGAAAAACAATGTCAGTAAAGCTTGTAAAGCTTGTTTCTGAGCACTTCTTGTGTGTCTCAGCATCCTACACCCTCCAAATACTCTGCAAACCACCTTTACCCAAGGATGCTGTGTGACTGGTTGTGCTTATCTATGCTGCTTTTGCTTTTTTTCCGCTCATCATGCCACTTTCTCTACCTGATTGCTTTGGCTTGCTTGATGTGTTTTGTGTACTATTGATGTTTTTAGTCAGTCATTAATTTCAATGTGGAATTTTAAGCGCCAGGAAGCTTTTGGAAATCAGATAACATTTATAAAGTAAGAAAGGGAGATAGTGAGAGGGAGAGAGATATCAAGAGAGAATGAGAGCGAGAATGCACCAGAATGCATTATTGAGCCAAACCTCATCAAATTCACCTCAGAGTTGGCCCACCTAATGGACTCCTCATCCCATTGTTCAACAGAAGCCTTCTCTCCTCCATTCGCTCATTACTGACAAATTGTACCGGCTCGACTCTTATTGAGCCGCCATAATAGTTTACCCTCCCGCTTCTGTAGCTGTGGCCGCCGAATAGAGCTCTGTCTGTCTATTGGTATAAACGCTAAGCTGGCGTTCAGGCCTAATCCTCTTCACTAAGGTGTTATATGGTCAATCCCGGCATAACCAGATGTGCTGAAGGTGACCTGTGCGGTGGATTAACCTCCCGCACCTCATGCTGTTGGAGCTCATTTGATCCCATTTGCAGAGCCACCACATAATTTCAGATTTATCTAAGGAAAATCGTTTATCTAATGAAAGCAATTATGCATAGCTACACTCATCTCTTCAGCAAACATAATTTGTGCCTTTATGCACAGAGGATTACTCTCGTGAATGTATTAAGGATTCAAAAATGCTATTTTTTTCCTTTTTTCGTTGGCGAAGGCGAGGGGGTCGTCTCTGTTTGTGGGTCTGATTTATGTAGCTTATTGGTTATTTTAGAATCTTTCGAATGAAATCAGCGCAATCAGTGTTACATTGAACCCATCAACGTGTGGTTATACCACAACATCAATAGCAATTGGAATTTTTCAGTTGAGGCCTCTCTAACAAGTCCTAGAAAACGAATGGACTGGCTGATCAATAGGCCCCGGGAGATTAAACAGCTCTTGTAAGAGAACATCCTCCATCTATTTGATCTGTATTCAATTTGAATCACGTCAATCCTATTTAAACACAGCTGCTGTAAATGTCAGAGAATGCTCTTTACATGGTTTGCAGATTTCGGTACGATAACATCATCTTTACAATGATAACAATTATTTCATGAAATTTTACCGGAGCAGCATGTTTCAAGCTGTCATGTGTAACCAACATCCACTGCTAATTATATACACTGATGAGATATGACTGCTCACAGATGAAGCAAATAATGTTGATTATGTTGTAACAATGGTGCATGGTCTGGGATATATTAAGCAGTAAGTAAACAGCCAGTTCTTATGGTTGGACATGCTGGATGCAGGAGAAATGGGTAGGTGTGAAGACCTGAATGACTTGGGTCAAATTGTTATGGCTTTATAATTGGGATGGTGCATCTCTGAGTGGACAAGGCTTGTGGGATGCTCCTGGTCAGCAGTGGACAGTATCTATCGACAGTGGTCCAAGCACGGACCAACCACAAACTGCTAACACAGTGTTGGGCACCCAAGGCTCGTCAATGCACAAGGGCATAGATGGCTCTCCAGTGTAATCCGAAGCAATGGAAGGGCTAATGTGACATACGTCACAGAAATTTTTAATGATGGTTATGGAAGGACCTCTAAAGCTTCACAGTAGAGGTTTGTGCGGGACTGTTTTTCAGTCCCACTCCTGGCTGATCCAACAGAAAATCGGAATCGGTTGTCCCGCTCCCGCCTGCAACTGAAACAATTTGCTCTGCTCCTGCTGCACAGATCCGTCAAGGCAAACTGACATCCACTATCTGACATAGTCTATTCACAAATACATTATTCTGAAATAGCACAGCAGTCATGGTCATCAGGCTTACTGTGAAGTATCTTCACCATATGCCACTTATTCCCAGTAAACACAAAGCAGGAATTAAACCACAGATCGTTTACTTTTGTTTTTTTGCTGGGCTCGGCAGCTGCGGTCGTTGGACTGAAGGCCCATACATTGTTTATGTGATCACTCTTTATATTGACTTTAGATTTGAACTGTTTTACTGTTATCATTGTATATTGTTCCTATATGTGATTTGGTGATTGTTCTACTTTATTTAGGCCATTCAGGATTTTACTACATGCGTGTTTCAGGCTGCTCCAGCCTACAGCGGGCTGGTTTCCCGCTCGCTCCGAAAACTGCCGTGCCGCAAGACATTTTGGCATGTCCCACGGATCCTATGGGAATCCATGGAAGTGCAGAACTCTACATCACACCATAGAACTGTATTGGGGGCAGTCGTGGGCTGGAGGTTAGGGATCCAGCCTCGTGACCGGAAGGTCGCTGGTTCGATCCCCAGAGCCAACAGCACATGACTGAGGTGTCCTTGAGCAAGATACCTAACCCCCAATTGCTCCCCGGGTGCTGCGGATTGGGCTGCCCACCGCTCCGGGCAAGTGTGCTCAATGCCCCCTAGTGTGTGTGTGTGCTCACTAGAGTGTATGTGGTGTTTCACTTCATGGATGGGTTAAATGCGGAGGTGGAATTTCCCAGTTGAGGGTCTAATAAGGGTCACTTGATCTGATTAATCTAATAGCTGTAGCTACATATAAGACACCTAAATGGGCATGTGAGTATTGGACTTTGGAGCAATGGAGAAAGGTTGTCTGCTCTGATGAGTCCCATTTTATTTTGCATCACGTGGATCACAGAGTAGGTGTGCATTGTATACCTGTAGAAAATGATGGCACCAGGATGCACTGTGGTGAGAAGACAAGCCAGCAGAGGGAGCATGGAGGGGAAATGTGCTGCTGGGCAATCTTGGGTATGGGCCTCTATGTGGAAGTCAATTTGATGCACGTCACTTATTTAAACATTGCTGCAGACATTGCTACACCCCTTCATGGCACTGGTATTCCCCAGCTGGGAGTGCCCCAGCATCCAAATTCTCCAGATCTCAGTCCAATCGAGCATCTGTGGGATGAATATCCAATAAACCCAAACTCCACCTCACAGCTAACAGGACTGAAACCGAATCTGCTACTAACATCTTGCCAGATACCACAGGGCACCTTCAGAGGTCTTGTAGAGTCCATGCCTCAGCATGTCTCAGCTGTTCTGGAAGCACATGGGGGACTAACAGCATATTTGGTTGGTGGTCGCATAATTTGGCTCACCTGTGTATTGTGTAACAGTGATTTGACTTATGATATGATTTTCCAGTGACTAAACAGAAAATATAAGCACGACGTGAGTATAAATTAACATTTAAGTTTATTAGTGTTGGTGCACTTTATGCTCCATGCAATATGTTTGGGTTGAACATATTTTGGAAGTGAGCCCGGAGCAGGAAGATACATCCCTCATGCTAATCGAGCTGTGACACTCTTGCCATTAACACATGTCGATTTGTGAGTTTCTCTTGTGCACCCACATGCATGTGATTGATTGTCACGAGTTGTAAGTTAAAAGTCCTCTGTGGTGTTTAGGCTGGAAACAGATGGGCAAAAATGATGCAATTTAGAGAGTCACTGACACACACATGGCTGCCTCAGCAAGCACCCGACATCGGAGATGAATCTGACTAAATATTGATATTCTTATGGAAATTGTATCCTTTATTAACATAATAGAATAAACATATCAGGGGTTTGGGGCTTTGCCAAGTAATACAGATGAGAAATGCTTTAGCCAGCAGACTTAAGAACATCTGCATGCATCTCTTCTGGAGAGAGAGTGCCAGCAGACATGGACTATTATTGGAAAAATGGGTACAAGACAGGGAATGTAACAGGTAATAAATTAAGAACATAAAAATTCTCCAACATCTTTAAAATATATACATATAAAATATATACATTAACATTTGTATGTATAGAGTTTTTTACCACTATCTCACAGCAGGTTTACAGAAAAGCAGTTTATAGAAGGAAAGCAGTTTATGGAAGGGCTCTCAAAAGAATACAGAGAAAATAAAAGAAAAATAAACGTCCATGTATAGACATAAGGAGCTAGCCCCCCATGAGCAAGCCAGAGGCTTGAAAGAAGAAGAAACCTCGAGGGAAACCCAGCTCAAGAGAGGAACCCATGCTCCTCTGGTCGACCCCAGATGAAGAGAGAATGACATAGCTAATGAGATTTTGAGACAAGATATGACAAAGAAGCTTAAAACATATTTCAAAAATACTCAGATTAATCCAGGAGGAAGTAATGTAAAGTTAGAACCAGCCCATAGGTTCTCTGTCAAAGTCAGAGATTTCGTTCATTCGAAAGAGACAGATTGATTTCAGGGAGAGAGAGGGAGAGGGAGAGGGGGAGAGAGAGAGAGCGAGAGAGAGAGAGAGAGAGAGAGAGAGAGCCAGAGAGAGAGAGAGAGAGAGAGAGAGAGATTGGAGATTGATTTCAGGGAGAGAGAGAGAGATTGATTTCAGGGAGAGAGAGAGAGAGAGAGAGAGAGAGAGAGAGAGAGAGAGAGAGATTGATTTCAGGGAGAGAGAGAGAGAGAGAGAGAGAGAGAGAGATTGATTTCAGGGAGAGAGAGAGAGAGAGAGAGAGAGAGAGAGAGAGAGAAAGAGAGAGAGAGAGAGAGAGATTGATTTCAGGGAGGGAGAGAGAGAGAGACTGATTTTAGGGAGAGAGAGAAAGAAAGAGAGAGACTGATTTCAGGGAGAGAGAGAGAGAGAGAGAGAGAGAGAGAGAGAGAGAGAAAAAGAGAGAGAGACAGAGAGAGAGAGAGAGAGAGAGAGAGAGAGAGAGAGAGAGATTGATTTCAGGGAGGGAGAGAGAGAGAGTGATTTTAGGGAGAGAGAGAAAGAAAGAGAGAGATTGATTTCAGGGAGGGAGAGAGAGAGAGAGACTGATTTCAGGGAGAGAGAGAGAGAGAGAGAGAGAGAGAGAGAGAGAGAGAGAGAAATTTCATGATGAATGGACCAAAAGAAATTTCAGAAAATGACTTGGGAAAAAATGTCCTGTCCTGTAAAGTTCTTAATTTGGAGATACAAGGTTTTGATCCGACGACAGCGATATATATATATATATATATACACCTCATATTAACCCCTTAAATGAGCAGGGCTCACCGGCAGGCCCAAAGGTTTATTTCACTCTTCTACAATCTAAGAATGGCTCAGCCGGGTTGCATCGAATCCCTGTAGTTACTGAATAATAAGCCTTAGTCTGTAATAAGCCAGGGATTTTGAGGGGTTACATAAGCACTCATATTTTATATTAAACATTTGATTTTCATATAAAGGTAATTATTAGTAAATGCATGTACAATTCACTGCTTGCTTTAAATCCCAGTTGTGTTCCTGATAAGACCAAATAAGAAGGAGCACCATTCACTTTCAAATGTCAACAATAGCTTGCACACCACTTGTATCACTACACAAGTAATAAAGGTTAAATCACACAGGAGCACAGTGCTCTGTGACTTTATGATCTTTAAAGAAAACCTTTTATCTGTCTGAGTCCACAGGGCATAAAAAATGATGTTACTATTTCTTTCAATACAGAACAAAACACTAAGGTGCTTTGCTATGTTTGCTTTTCTGTAATTAGATAATGTCTTTTGCAAGCAGAATCTGCAGCTGCGGAGTTTGCATATTACACTAGACATAACGAACTGTGCTCGTAGCATATTGGCCCAGGCTTAGAAACATTTCAATGTATTAGCTAAGCTGGACAGCGCCCAGAATCCTTAAGCTTATTTTAATCCAACCAAATCCCCATCCATGCAATTGAATAGACTTAAAAATTAGCCCAGTAAACTTTTAGTGATGATAATTCAGAGGCAATAAAATATTTTCCGTAGCTGTTTTTTCTTTTCTTTTCTTAAAATGAGGGTTAGTTTTGCGAACGCAGGCCATTCTCATACACATTCCTCCACATGTGTGATCGGTGTGGGAGTATGCCCTGCGGTTGTTAGGAAATATTAACAGCCAGCTGTATTTCGAGCCTGGTTCTGCCTTTGTTTTAGGCACTGAAGCTGCTGTACCATGAAATCACGCTGAATGAGGCAACCCAATCAGTGATCTGTAGATGGGTGAATGATGGGTGGCATTAAAAGTTCTTAATTTCCTGGATTGGGAGAGGCTCTGTTTTGCTCTCATGTAGATGCAATCAGGGTCCTCCTGGAAATGAAGTGCTGGCTGTCAAAGAGCTCTGGTATGATTCCATATGCAGATATTATGCACCCCATGAGCTCCTCACTCCAAACAGCGTGGTTAGGGAGTGCGGATAGAACTGTGTGCACTGGCTCATGTATAAGAGAAGCTGGTGGAGGAGAGGCTTTTGGGCTGGCTGAGAGACGGGTCTTTGCTGATGGATTGCCCACCACAAGCAGAGGAAAAGCTGAGGTCATTAAGATGAGGGAAATTGATACATGCTGCAAACCAAGCAGATCCGTGCTTTTGATTAGAGGAGAGTCTTCGTTGTCTGACGGCAGTGTTGTCACAGAGTTGGGATAGTGATTGCACGCCTGTCTTGCACATTTCTTTGATCAAAGGAAAGACCAGGAGAATGTAAAAGTAAAATTGACAGAATAAGGGAAAGAAACAAGATTAGCATCTTGTTGTGTCTTAAACCGGTCATATTCAGGTGGACCTCTTTATCATAAGAAGCTAAATTCACTGTCTGGCTAGACAGTGATATGTGGCTTTATGTTTCTAGAGTAAGTGTGGAACAGGGAGACCAGAGACATGAATAAGATACTTAGAGAGGTCGTTGAGGCGCTTAAGCCCACAGTCAAGTGAATGTACTATTAAAATATTGACTTAATTAAAAGTAAAGCTAACTTTTCAAAAAACAACTTGACTAAAAGCTGCTATGATATCCACTATATGGCCAAATGTATGTGGACAAATGACCAGCACATCTGTATGAGCAAATTCCAAATCCCCCCCCCCTTCACCCAAATCCCTCCAAAGCCTCCACTCTTCTGGGAAGGTTTTCCACAAGATTTTCGAGTGTGTCTGTGGGAATTTGTGCCCATTCAGTCAAAAGAGCATTTGGGAGGTCAGGCAGCCCAAGACTATCATACCCCGTCCAACAGACTTCACTGTTGGTCACTACAGAAAACACATTTCCACTGCTCCAGTGTCTGAATAGTGATCTTAAGCTTGTGCGCAACTGCTCAGCCATTGAAACCCATTTCATGAAGCTCTTGATTCACTGTTTTTGTGCTGATGTTGCTTCCAGAGGCAGTTTGGACAACAGGGGATTTTTACATGCTACATGCTTCAGCACAGAGTGGCCCTGCTCTGGGTATTTGTGTGGTCTTTTACTGTTGCTTAAAGATGCTTCCGTTCCAAAATAATAGCACTTACAGTTGACCGTGGCTGATCTAGCAGGTCAGAAATTTCACAGACTTGCTTGTGGCAAAGGTGGCATCCTATAACAGTGTTAGATCTAAGTTTATTTAATGACTATGTGATGATTTTAGACACCTGTTAGCAGTGGGTGTGATTGAAACACCTTAGTTCAATAATTAGGAGTGTCCACATACATTTGGACATAAAATGCAGTGGCACACTACCATTTGCCTTGATTGTAGCCCAATAGTTGTGTCATTCAGTGCAAGTACACTATTAATGTGATATTCTACAATTTCCAACCTCTAGAACTAAACGGTAAAGAGTCACCCTGTATCAGTAAATATCATATGTTTATCACAAAAAGGTGACAATGCAATATTTTTATGATGATGCTTAAAAAAGGTTCACAATCGACACATTGAATAATCTATATTTCATCTTCTAGATGGCAGAAAAAAACAGAAATGGAGACAGGACAGGTTGTAAAGCAACTGTGGATGTGCAAACATGTATTTAGAAAGAAATCTGTTTACTCACTGATTCATGTAGCCAGAGGTTTCCCATTACTTAAGTAATGTAAGTACATGTAAATGTAGCATGTATTTAAGTAAATATAAACATAATCACTCCAGTGTGTGTAAAAAAAGCTTGGCTCAGGCCAGAAAAACCTGCAAACACCCAGACTTATGTTCAACCATGAATTGTGAGAAGTTTGTATTCCAGAGTTCAGTAAAACAGATAGACAATCACGTGTTGCAGTCTGTACTGCTGCTGAAGAACTCATGGTGTTACCATGACAGCATCCAGGAGAAAGAAGTTGAATTCAAACCTAGGCAAAGTACAGCCTTTGTTTTTTGCAGGGCAACATGCTCCTTATAATTATTAAGCAGGTGGTGTGCACATGCTTCAACAAAGCATCAACTGTTTTGTCACATCTCTGTAGTGTTAACAGGATTTAAAGGTACATTTAACCAAACATGCGGTTTCACAAACAGCAGCTAAGTGACTGCCATCACTGCACTACTCCTTTACTTTCACTGCCATGTGGAACTGGTCCTTCAGAACCCTCGGGACGTTTATCACGTTTGAATTATTACATCTAGAACCCCATGAAGAACACCTTAAGTACCTCTTAAGAGTCTAAGAGTGAGAGTGGCCCATCTCACCAGCCACTAGGGTGGAGTCATTTTTCTACCAAATTCAAACGCTTACATGAGTAAAGGGGAAGAAAGATCAGATTTGTTAATTAGACAGAATTGAGCTTGTTAATTCTAATCCCTGTGTCTCTGGAAAGGCTCCTCATCCATCTGCTAAACGACCTAGGAGAAGGCGCTGTATTAATTGCTATCTTGCTTCTATATGTCTTAATTAACTTCAAAAGCCTTCTTCTCTTGCTTTTTTTCCTTTCACTGGATTCCTGGCCAGGAACATATATGGGATGTCCAGAATGATTTTGGCCCCATTTGAAAGACAGATTTGTGCCAGATCTTAATCACACACGGCAATAAATCTGCACATTTCAAGTGTCGCTATCCTGACATGTTGGGAAGGACACCTGTCACAGGGTAAGGTTCTCACACTTACGCTCTTGACTGGGCACCAGCTCTCTCTCTCTTATGCTTTACCTGCTTGTAGGCAAAGTATAGAATTGAACTTTGCGAAGAAATCTGATCAACCTTAGATATCTGTTGTTTGTACTGTACTACTTTAACATTATATTAATAACATGTTGTATAATACATGCATCTTATGTATAAACCAGCTCAACCCATAAGTAATTAACCACAAATGCTGTTTTGTTGGCTCTGTACTTCAGCATATTGGATTTGAAATAAAAAAAAATGGCATTTAAGTGTGAAATGTCAGCTTCAATGCAACTGCAAACAAAGCATGTTTAGTACTTGTTCACAAACCCCTTGCAGTTGATGACCGTCTGGAATCTGCAACCCATAGATTCCACCTTCTCTGTTGATGCAGATCCAGACCTGTAATGACAGTTTCTGCTTGTTTTGGGGGCTTTTTGTGTTCAGTCATGTGTTTGCTAACTGAAATGCTTGCTCAGTGGCAGATTAACATGGCCAGTCAACAATATTGCAGTTTTTGGCTCTGAAAACTCCACACAGCCGTATGTTTTGCAGTTTTTCTGCTGGAAAGTAAAGCACTATGGACTGAGATTTGAGGCATTTAGTTGGATCTGAGAAATTATGTTTCTGTACACCCTTGTGCTGCTGTCTACAGCTACATCACCACTGAAGACATGAGCACATTCATTGCACTCTCAGATGGGGTCATACTGGATTCCATCTCTTGTCCCAGAGCACGGGACTTTTCAGCAAACAGTCGATGAGCCTCTCTGTTCATGAGGCTTACCAAAGGTCTGCATCTCATAATATACCCTCTGCACTCTTGCTGGCACATGCTGATAGTTTTAGTGCTATTCAGGCTGGATGAGTTTTACATGGGGAGGTTGTAATGCAATGTGTAAGGTACAGCTTTTTAACAGTTCTTAACTACTGATGCATATGGAATAAAGTATCTGGGTTTTTTACCCTAGACTGCCCCAGATAGAAGGAAGTCAGAGTGACACAACAGGGACAATCCTCAATAACAATAACAACACAGCACACAATCGTCAGTTAGCAGGTTTTGTTATTTCATTATTACAAAAAAGGCCAATGGGCCAATTACAGAAGGTCATTCAATCTAGAATTATCGCTGTCTTGTAAAAAGATTAATACTGGATTACAATCATAAATCTTATCAGTAATCACTTAAATCACTTATCAGATAATGCCTCCCCATATAATACTAATCCTGCTCTAATAAGGCTTTAGACACAACTGGGCATCTTGAATAATGTTTTGCATTTGTTCAACAGTTTTTCTCTGTGAATGAAAGTTTCTTTAATTCTGTGGGCTCCTTAACAATGAATCAGACAGTTAATTTAACTAAGTTTATGTTCTGGGTGTATCAAGTTGATTTATTCAGATTTTCCAGTAACCATACTTTACTGACATTGATATGTTTTTGGTTCTAATTTTGAGAGACAGTGGTTACAGATTCCTGGGAAGTTGGGACTTTCTGGGCATAACTTTAAGACAATGTTGTACCAACTGAATGCAGGCTGAATTTTCTGGGTATGAATTTTACACTTAGCTGAAAGCAGGCAAAAAATAATTAATAAATAAATAATTGTCAAATGGTAATCCTTTTCTAGGCTGTGTCAATCACTTTAAACAAGCAATTTTTTTCAATCAAAGCACAGCTACCTACTTCAACAGACTTTCCAACTCATCTCTAACTGGCACACTGCACAACCCCTTACATGGCCAAGGCCCACTGGAGAGACACTTCTATAATCTAAGAATAGCTCAACCAGTTTGCACTAAAGTCATTGCAGTTACTGAATAATAAGCCTTAGTATGTAATAAAGCTCGGATTATAAAGGGCAGCAAACTTATATAATCATATAATAATGTACATGTACCAATGTGCATGTTTAGTTAATTGTTAGCATGCAAAACATAGACATATCATGGACTGCATTCAAAATGATTCATTTTAGAAATAACATTTGGATGTCTGCAAATATTCCCATGAACTTCAACACTAGTTAAAACTAGGGTTCCAGGTGTCCGGTTTTAGACCAGGGGGATCCAGTTTTGAGCTCTGTTATCCGGTGTCCAGTTGGTGCTTGGTCAGGTCAACCTGCATTCCATCAAAAGTGCCATTCTGGTCCTGTCATTATGCCTCTCTCTCTCTCTCTCTCTCTCTCTCTCTCTCTCTCTGCATTTGCATTTGCTTGCTTGCAGGCAGGGATGGAGGAGTAGCTAAGTAGCGCATTACTTTTTGTAACTAGCTACAATTTTTTTGTAGTTTTATGAAATGTAGCTAATAGCTGTAGCTATTAAACAAATTTGTACCTATAATTTTTTGTGTAGATAAAGTTAAGTGATACTTTTTTAATCCCACAAAGGGGGAAATTTCACCTCTGCATTTAACCCATCCGTGAAGTGAAACACCACATACACACTAGTGAATACACACACTAGGGGGCAGTGAGCACACTTGCCCGGAGCGGTGGGCAGCCCTATCCAGGGCACCCGGGGAGCAATTGGGGGTTAGGTGTCTTGCTCAAGGATACCTCAGTCATGGACTGTCAGCACTGGGGATCGAATGATCAACCTTCCGGTCACAGGGCCAGATCCCTAACCGCCAGCCCACGACTGCCTAAAGTCAAAGTATAGTGATCATTTTTGCTACAATTTCACTACAAGGCATCAATACATGCACAAGTTTAACTATAGAACATGGTCATTAACTGGGCTAGTGATGAATTTGCAATCCTGACTGAGCTGCAGAGAGTTCAAGCAAACGGTCACACGCTGGCCCCATGCGCTGATCACCTCTTACTAGTAGGCTTAGCTCAGGGGTCACCAATCCAAGCAAAACAAGCAAGCAAGCAAAATTTATTTATATAGCGCTTTTTACAACAGGTGTTGTCACAAAGCAGCTTTACAAAACAATCAGTATTACAGAGAGAAGAAAAAAGAAGAAAGAAAATCCGGGTCCGAGCCCCCATGAGCGTCGCCAGCGGCGACGGTGGCAAGGAAAAACTCCCTAAAAGAGGAAGAAACCTTGAGAGGAACCAAGACTCAGAAGGGGAACCCATCCTCCTCTGGTCGACACCGGATAGCAAACGTTATTAGTATGATGTATGATTAGTATGAATCCAACAAAGAGCCATTCTATCCTGTCAACAAAAATGAGACCACTCTGGAAATGTTCACATTCTCTGTTTTACATATAACAGACAGAATAAAACTAATTCCCTCTCCCTGCGTTTTTTTCCTGAGTATACAATTGCCCACATGTCCGGCTGGACACTGAAGGACGACCGACTGCCAAGCCCTCCTGATACCCACTTCAGACCAGCTGCCCATGCCCCAGCTGCCACCACCTACACTGCCCACCCTACACTGATGTTTTCATAGACTCCCAGCTATTCCTAATACCAATATTACTGCTATTAATATTAGTAGTATAATTACTTGTAGGTAGTTTGACCAGAGGAGGACGGGTCCCCCTGGTGAGCGTGGTTCCTCCCAAGGTTTCTTCCTCAGTTCTGAGGGAGGTTTTCCTTGCCACTGTTGCCCCTGGCTTGCCCACCGGGGGGTTTCTGTACATTCTTACAGTCCTGTTAAAACTTTGTCTTTTCCGAAATTCTGTAAAGCTGCTTTGTGACAACATCCGTTGTAAAAAGTGCTACAAATAAATTTGATTTGATTTGAATTTGACCACCTTGGGAGCCACAACATTTTGTGTCCATTTTACCGTCTAGGCTGTAAATATTTCTCAGTATGTGCTAACGTACCAGTACAGGCTAAAAATATAATATAAACGAAGCTATCTTCCCACCCGTAGAGGATATATATGACAAGCAATGTGAGAGGAAAGCCATCAAAATGTC
Source organism: Pygocentrus nattereri (assembly GCF_015220715.1). Taxonomy (NCBI): domain Eukaryota; kingdom Metazoa; phylum Chordata; class Actinopteri; order Characiformes; family Serrasalmidae; genus Pygocentrus; species Pygocentrus nattereri. The sequence continues at coordinate 39,907,791 of NC_051221.1, read as the reverse complement.
CTCGGACCCCACACATCCCAGCCACCCCCTGTTCCAAACTCTGCCATCCAGAAAGAGGTACCGGAACAACTCAGCCACAACCACCAGGTTCAGGAACAGTTTCTATCCCCGAGCTGTCAAACTGGTCACACCGGCAGCATCAACCTGAGCTTAAGATCAACACTACAGTCTGTTACTGATCAGCCTGATCACCCAGCACACTACACACTGAGCTCCACCAACTCAGAGGACTGTATGCTGTGCACTTCATCTCAGACTAAACCTTGTCTCTAGTGTATTTATATATTTATACTGTAACTGTTTATTTAAGATCATGCTGCTACTCTCTACCTGCACTGTACACTTTATATACAGATCACTGTTTACATCTCTTTTTGTGCCACTCGTACTTCTGCATTTACTGTACTGCAGTTCACTATGTACATTTCTGTCTATATATCTGATACACTTGAATATCTGACTATGCACTAACTGTCTATACGTCCAATATACCTGTTATAACCTTTTTGTCTACGTTCGATATTTGCATTTACTGACTATGAACATTTTGTCTTGTCTTTTACTGTCTTTTGTCTTTGCACTGTTAGCTATTTATCTTTTATTACTGCACTTAAGCTTTAACTCAGCTACAGCTGCTTTTCTCGCATCTCAGTCAGGAAACTTCCGCAAAAATCGTTAGAGTTTCTTGTAAAATGTCTCTCAACGTTTGACTTCTTTGCAAGGCTGAAGTCACTTCTAGATAGATCGATCGAAAGATAGAACTTTATTGAACCCATTTGGGAAATTGCAGTGTTTCAGTAGCAAGACATAAGCTTACATAAATTATGCAGAAAAATACAAAATAGAAATAAATCTAGACATAAGTTAAAAATAAAATAAAGTATAAAAGTATATCTATTTACATATTTACATGGCATATGAGACAGATTCACTGTATTTACAGACAGCAGACACTGAGATGAGGTAGTCTAACAGCACAAATTATAGACATGACTAACTTTGAGTTGCATCAATATTGTAGTGTAAAGTAAAGTGCATAGTGAAAAGTGTCATTACTGTAATAGTTGTGATGTATTGCACAGTGTGTATTAATCAAAGAGGAGATACAGTGATGTGGTTCAGCCCAGTTCAGACAGCAGGAGATCAGTACCTTCTCTGCAGTAAGGAGAATTGTTGTAGAGCCTTATATCAGTGGGTAAGAAAGATCTCACACGGCCTCTTTAACACAGCGCAGCTGTAACAGATGCCACTGAATGAACTTCTCCATTCATCCAGTGTAGCATGCAGAGGGTGTGAGGTGTTGTCTCATTCTCCAGCTTCTCATTTGAATTTTCCCTTTCCTTAAATGATGCCTGAGGCACAAGAATGTACTGCTGCCCCATTTACAGCGGAACGGGAAAATTCAACCAAGAAGCTGAATTCTGCTTCTCGACTTAATATCTGACAGTTTCTCATTGCACGTTAAACAGATCAGGAAACCAGCTGGTGTTCTTAGAAATGCAAATACGTCTGTTTGTTTCCTAATTAAATGTTTGTCTTAAATCTCTCTCTTTGCCTTTTCATTAGCTACTTGCTAGGGGATACTATTATCTGCATTGCAACCATTTATGCAGATACCATGCAGTATCTTATTCACACTATCAGTTGGGCATGTTTGGTGTGTCAGGTGGAGATTCTGACATTCTGACAGTCGTGCTTGGAAAGCAGCTAAAAGTAATGCACAACTTTTCAAAAAGTAGCTAAAAAGTAGCCACTACTTCTTCTGGTAAAGTGGCTAAATTGTAGCCAGCAAAAAAATTTTTGGAAAGTACCTACAAAGTAGCTAACTACTGATTTTTCAGTCGCCATCCCAACCCAGTTTGCAGGCTTGTGCAGTATTTTCAGCATTTTCAATGTGTAGTAAAAAGCTCAGATTAGTACACCATCAATCGCTATTTTGAACATACTATTTAGAAAGCATGTAGTTTTTGAACTGAGAGTATCTAGGCACATCAGAGTGGGGTTTGGGATAAACTTGAATACAGTTGAATGTGAATAAACATTATGTTGATTTCTCATCGCTCAATGGCAGAACAAATGGCAGACTAGAACATTTTTTTGTATAGCCCATAAAGAGTTTAACCTATAATATCCATGTATCATTTATATATTTTCTTCAAGTATTAGTAGAATTGTAAAAACACTAAATAAATTATATATATATATATATATACAGTACTGTGCGAGAGTTTTGGGCATCAAAGCAATTTTTTTTAACAATTGAGCTCAGCAGTGAGTTTATCACAATATACATTAGAATAAAGTCGTATTCATAATTCAGATAAACAGAAAAACAATAAACAGTAACAATAATTTCTTGGGTCCGTATTTTTCCTGGACACCTTCACAGCCGCCACAGAGACTCGTTAATATCATCAATTACATCATGAGCTCAATTTACTGAGCACTGATTGGTCAAACCAGGAGCTGCTTTTTAACTACATATAATACTGGGCTTCCTTGAGGAGAGGCTTGGAGATGTGTAAACACACCAACATCCAGAAAATCACTATATATATATATATATATATATATATATAATCATTATTAATTAATATTCTATACATTTTGTTTATTCAAATATTAACTCCTTTCTCAGCAAATAAACACGAACTACAGAAATGAATAGATTTTAAAAATGTGACTTTCGCACAGTACTGTATATATGTGTGTATATGTACAGTAGTGCTATATATATAATATATATATATATATATATTTTTTTTTTTTTTTTTTTTTTTTTTTAAGCGCTCTAATTAAGCATATACGTGTTGAGTATGTGGAGAACCCACATATGATAAAAAAGAGAAAACAGAAAATGGATGAGTGAAGGAATAAAATGTTAATATCAATAGGATTTAACAATTTGATCACAATTTTTGCAGGCTTAAGTTCTAGCCGCAGGCCGTCAGCCTAGACCCTTACTTCTGTATGGACAGCAGGGGAGTTATTGTAAAGGAAGGTGGAAGCTTGTGATTGGTCAGAGTATTGAATGACGTAAAGTGGTACCAAGGGAAAGTGTAGCAAGGCAGCATAGGGTGGTTGTCTGTAGAATGAGATTAGAAACAAAGAAGAGGAAGAGAGTGAAGACAGAGCCAAAGATTAGATGGTGGAAGCTGAAGGAGGAGGATGGTTGCAGGCAGTTCAGGGAAAAATTGCAACAGGCCCTTGGGGGCAGTGAGGAGCTGCCTGAGGACTGGGAAACTACAGCTAACGCATTTTTGCATTGAGAGTGTTGGTAGAGAAGTACAGAGAAGGTCAGAATGAGCTACATTGTGTCGTTGTGGATCTAGAGAAGGCAGATGATAGGGTGCCAAGACAGGAACTGTGGTAATGTATGAGGAAGTCAGGTGTAGCTGAAAAGCATGTTAGGGTGGTGCAGGACATGTATGAGGATAGTGAGACAGTGGTGAGGTGTGCAGTTGGAGTGACAAATGGTTTCAAGGTGAAGGTGGGGTTACATCAGGGATCAGCTTTGAGCCCCTTCTTGTTTGCAGTGGTGATGGAAAGGTTAACAGATGAGGTCAGGCAGGAGGCTCCATGGACCATGATGTTTGCAGATGACATTGTAATCTGTGGTGAGAGTAGAGAGCAGGTGGAAGAGAATCTGGAGAGGAGAGGAATGAAGGTCAGTAGAGACAAGACGGAATACATGTGTGTGAATGAGAGGGAGGCAGGTGGAAAGGTGAAGATGCAAGGAGTAGAGGTCGTAAAGATGGATGACTTCAAATATCTTGGGTCTACCATCCAGAGCAATGGACAGTGTAGAAAAGAGGTGAAGAAGAGGGTGCAGGCAGGATGGAGTGGGTGGAGACGGGTGTCAGGGCTGATGTGTGACAGAAGGATAGCAGCAAGAGTGAAAGGGAAGGTTTACAAGATAGCAGTGCGTCCTGCTATGATGATGGTTTGGAGACTGTGGCTCTGTCTAAAAGACAGGAGGCTGAGCTGGAGGTGGCGGAGACGAAGATGCTGAGATTTTCGTTGGGAGTGACAAGGATGGACAAGATTAGAAATGAGCAGATCAGAGGGACAGTGAAGGTGGAGCAGTTTGGAGATAAAGCTAGAGAGGCCAGGTTGAGATGGTTTGGACATGTGTTGAGGAGGAATAGTGGATATATTGGGCACAGAATGTTGGAGATGGAGCTGCCGGGTAGAAGGAGAAGAGGTAGACCTCAGAGAAGGTTTATGGATGTAGTGAAGGTGGACATGGAGATGGTCGGTGTGAAAGTAGAGGAGGCAGTGGATAGGGCAAGATGGAGGCAGATGATCCGCTGTGGCGACCCCTAAAGGGAGGAGCAGAAAGAAGAAGAAGATTGAATGACGTAGCATTGGAGTCTCCCTAGCAGAACTTCTGCTTAAGCTTTCATTTCCATGATACTACACTATACTTTAGCTTTAGAAGATATCACTAACCACTGGGCAACAAAACATTGACAGTGGGTTACCAGTGGCTGTATGTGTCCTCGATCATTCACATTTGTGACGATACAGCCGGATGTGGAAACAACTGGCAGCTATAATTGAGAAAAGATGAGCTTTTGGATTCATGTTCAAGCTAAACAATGTGCCATCACACCAATAACCATGCAAATAAGCATGCAGAAAGAACATCTGTTATCTGCAGCAAACAACAGTAGCATTAAAAAATGTATAAATACATTTACTCACCACTAAACAACAGTATGAACTTCGTCCAATCAGCTGAAGCTATTTTCTCATTTATTTCTGCGCTGTGACCTATGTAGGCTACTGGATTACCCATTGCTCCTCCAATATGGACACTACTTGACATATAACCAAGAACATCTGGTCTTGTGTTTTAAACATCAAGCTATAACCAGCTGGCCAGGCTTGGTAAACTAAACATTTACCATACCCTGTTGGCCAACAGGCCAATACATTTCTTTTCTCCTGAGTTAATATGTTCAAACAGGTATTTTGAAATAGTTTCATTGAATAGATTTTGTGCATCGAGCACACCGCTGACAGCACTAAATCGAAGGCCATTCTTGAAAGATTCATTTTAAGATAATGATAGCATTTTGCTTGTGTTATTGATTGCACAGGCTAGAGGGATGTGGGGTGTGTTTTAGAGGGGTCACCCCTGTTTGAGTCGGATTTCGGCACAATCCAGCGCAAAAAGTTTACCAGGTTGTGACCAGATGTGCTTTCTTGGTTCAAGATAATGTCTGGCTGCTTGAGACTGTATCTGACATAGCAGGTAAGACTAGTTAAGACCGGTTGGTGCGACCAGCTTAAGATTCAAGCTGGCCAAGCAACCGAAAAGAAAAGTCAATTATCCAGTACAATGATTGGGATTCTTGTGTGGTTCACTAAATATAGATGTGAATATCACTGAATTAAAGCTGACAGTCTTCACTTTAACCTCACAGTGTTGTTTCGTTTCACATGTAATGTGTTGGCGCATGAACAAAACAGCAAAAATGCAGCTGCGCTGTGCATGATTCTGCATCTTTAACTCCACTGCCTTGTCATTGCAGCTTTAGTGTGGCGTGAGCAGAGGAGAGTGAGTGGTACGAGGCTTTGCGGGTACTGCAGGCTCACTCTCTAACTGGCCATCTGAGTGGCGGTAATTGCATCCGACTCTGTCAGTTCAGGCATGGAGCAGCTAGAGAGGATGAAAGCAGGGCCTGGCTGAGCCTTGCCACGCCATCACATACATAGTCCTCTTATACAGCCTGCACTAATGCGTTCTGATGCCCAATGTGGCCAACCCAAGGGGTCATTTTGCAAAGAGACAGGCCAGAGGGGCAAAAAAACGTTTACTTATTTAAATGGAAAGGTCATTAGTGCGGAGATAGAGAGGGCCTTTGACAAATGGAGTCAAAGCCACTTAGCGTTGGCTTCCCCGACTGAGGCTGCATTTAATACATAAGACCAGAGTGTTTTGCTGCTCGATCTGACTGGCAGCGTGAGTCCAGAAAGTAGGTTATGTCCTTAACATGGTATAGAAATAAGATAATTAGTTCATTTGTCAGCATGTTCAATTAAGTGAATTATTATTACATATATACATGTATATTTAGGATATTTTCAATTGAGTAATTCGAAAGAAAAGCAGGCATTAGCATATTTTTCTATAAAATACAATGTCCTGAGGCATAGGCTTTCTCACCTGTTAACACACACGCACACATCCATGCACAATGCTTCCCTACCGATCACAGCTGTCTGTACAAATGAGCACAAACAAGAAAACTGGATAAAACGGTGACATAATTCCTCTTCCTGTGTGTTTTTCCTTAGGGCATTATTGCACAGCTGTCACTTGAGACTATTCCACCAGCTCCTTGCCACACATAAACACACACACACACACACACACACACACGCACAGTATGCTGTGTGAAGTCACATGGTAGTGAACTTGTGGCCCAGCTGGGCCCACTTACAGTGAAAGGGTGTGTTGTGGAGTGCTGCGGAGATCTAATCTGGGAGGATTTAGAGAAAGCACTGCATTCAAAACCATTGTTTTTACATTATATTCAGTGTGGTCACTGACTCCCAGCACTGGTCAGTTTGTCTGCACACCACTCAGCTTTGTGATATTACTACGTTATATAATCCATATCGACACCAAAATAGCTTTACGCCAAGAAACAGTCTTTAAATACACAGACAGATAAATGCTACAGGAATGTCACCTCAGCTTAGTCTTTTCTTTCACTGATTTTCTAGCTTAAGTTTATGAAGAGGTAGTAAACTGAAATAAAATGTCAACATTATAAACAACATTTAATTTCATGAAATGTGAATGAGTGAAAAAGATGATCAGCGATAGTCAGTTGTTTGTTTGCCTTTTTATGGTCATTTTATTTACAGTGCAGATACCAAAGAGAAAATTCCTGATTAGGTCCATTTGGCACTGAACGTTTCAAGGATTTGACCCTTTTGTTTCCATCTAAAAGAGAGAAACTACAGCTGTACTGTAAAACATACAAACAAGAAAATACACCATCTTGTTTTTGTTTTCGTTTTTTTTAAGTTCCCAGAAATCATTAGGCCTCCTCTGAAGGTGCAGAAGACCCTAAGGGTTCCCCACTGATAGAAATGTCTCATTGGGCAAATGTGTCTATTTTTCCAGGTAATGCATTAGCTTGTGGTGATTTACTGAATATACCTGCACTAAAATTGAATTTCAGTGCTTAACTAAGCTGAAGTATTTTTAGCATATTAAGAGGGATTTTGTCTGTCTGAAAGAGTCACAGATAGAAAATGCATAAAAACAGTATTTTACATTTTCAGACTTTGGCTCAAAGAACATATTTATCATCCTCATTCCTGTTGAAAATGTTAGACTCCCCACTATGCATTGCATTGCCCTGTATGTTACTGTAAACCATTCTGAATGCCCAAATTTTACTGTATAATCTCGTATAACAAAAAACTGTATTTTACTGTCAAATTCTGTAAATTCTGTAAGATAGATAAATAGACAGATAGATAGATACTTTATTGATCTCGAAGGCGATCGTTATAGAGTAGTTAATGTGCTGAAGTCTGCAGCAGAGATTAAGTTTTTCTGTCATTGTATCTTTTTTTATTATTATTATTATTTTGTTTGCTTGGTTTCACTCTGCAATGGTTGAACCAAATAACACATGTGGGTGTTTTTTGCATTCTTCAGCTGAAATTTGACAAGTTGCTCTACTTCTGTCACATTTGTCTCAATTAAAAAACTTATTTCATTATCCTATCATAGTATAAAACTCAGATCTATCCCTCACTTATATTCTTGATATAAGTGTTATCATACCCATTATTTCGCAGTAAAATAAACACAATATCTACATGTATCAGAGTGAGTAATGAAAATAAACCTTTCTTGATCTGTACTTCTTTATGATAGATTTAGGCTTAATTGCACCTCAGTTTGAATCAGTGGCGTAGGCAGAAATACATTTCTGAGTGTGAAAAAAAGCAAGTAGATAGAATTTCCAAACATATTAATATCCCACGGTGTCATAACATCAGACCATGGCCTTTTCCTGACAGCCGTGCAGCAGCGCATCATCCTACCTATTCCAGTGCTTCATTATGGCATATTAATGTAGCCCAATTTAGGAAATGAGTATTGTAAGTATCAATTTTGCAGAGCACTAATGAGACATTTTTAAATTTGTTTTAGTCTTTGGACATGAGTGGACTATGACATATTCTGCTCTGTCAGAGGTGGAATCTCACATATTCAGTTCCCCGTGCTAAGCAGTGATTGGCCAGCTGAGGAAATAAGAGAGAGCCTGGGATTGGTCAGTTTCACCGAGCACTTTCTTAAATTTGACATAAAGTACAAAGGTGTGGAGATACTCCTATGGCATTTTATTAGTCTCTTAAGCAATACGATCATATGTTCTTATGATAATACATAAAAATATATACCTATTTATTATTCATCATAGATAGTTTTTTTTTATGATTTAAATGATGAATTTAGAGGTACCTTAAAAATAATGCTACCAAAAAGAGTTCTTTAAGAGAACACAAGAACCACTTTTGATATCCTAGAGAATCTTTCAACTAAGGGGTTTCACTTGATTTCTTACAAGAGAACCACTTAGTGGTAGGTCTGTTAGGGAACCAGCAGTGGTTCTTCTATGGCATCGCTCCGAAGAATCCCTTTTGGCACCCTTATTTTAAGAGTGTGCAAAGACTTGAGGGTTGAGGGCAGACACAGTGATGTAATGTTCTTTTCTGCCACAAAGGAGAAAAGAGATTTTTATTAAAAAAAAAAAAAAACAAGGACAGGAAAATAGGCCTTTTACTCAAGCTGTGGCTCTACACCACCACTCAACAAAAAATAGCAATATAGGTCAACTGTGTTACTCTTCTATTGTCCGCTCAAGGGCTAAGTGGGATAATATGGGCTTTTTTGCAACCAGAGCCACGTTCAGCATAGATGCCTTTGAACTTAGGCCAACAGTACATTTACTGTTAATTCATGCTTCAACATTTTGTCTCATGTCCTTCTGTCATGTGCTCGGCTCGTATGGCACGGCTCAAACATCTGTGCAAAGCAATTACTCTCCATGATTATTACCAAAGTTATTCAATCTGGGCTGGCAGCTTGTAGGTTAAACCTACTGAAAGTAAGTCTCCAGGCTTTTACTGAGAAGAACAAATGCATAAACACCAGCTGCCTTAATAGAGAAAGTTCATTTAAGGGTCAGTCATTACTCTGCCAGTGTCTGACTGCTGCACTCCCAGCCCAGGCTCCTGACTGCAGGAGGAACTATGAGCTGTGACAGAGAGTGGCTGCACTGCAGTGCGTAGAACACATCCTGGCCTTCCTTTAGAGGAGGAGTGGACTTTAAAAGGTTACATTGTTCACTCTGCATTACGGCCTGTTGGCTTCGAGTGCCGCTCCCCTAAGGGTGGACATCAACGTGACACTGGGAATGGGAATGGGGCTGGAAGGCCACTAGTGCAGTTCTCAAACTAGTCCTCAGGGCCCAACAGACAGTCCACATCAATCCCAGTTCCCAACACATAGAAATAGGGGGACAATGTGGAATGAGGCCTTGAGGACTGGTTTGCGCTAGTGGACAGGAAGTAGGCCAAAATGTGAAAGTCAAAGGGTCAGTGCCTGCAGGCATTCGGGAACAAAAGAACAAGTACAAAATCCATCCCATTAGTCTTATTTACACAGCAGCTGTGTTGAGCGTCACGCTCAGAATGTTATGTTGCGTTGGCAGATTTTCAACGTAGCATGTCCACCACCAAACAGTAGGGGTCTAACGTGCAGGACACACACACACACACACATGTAATTTCTAAGCCGCTTCTACCTCAGGGTCATGGGAGGGTTTGTGGGGGGGCTGCTGGAGCCTATCCCAGCCGTCATCGGGCGAGAGGCAGGATACACCCTGGACAGGCCACCAGTCCATCGCAGTGTGCAGGACACACTTTATGAAACTAAGCTATTTAGCCAGATTGTTGAAATGTAATGCGACAAGTCATTTTTATGAAGTTTCTCCTCAATTATGTCAAACAAAAATGAAGAGGAGAATTGATAGGCCGTATTTCCAGTGCCTTTTTGCATGACGAGGAACAGAAAATTTTAGGAGGATATCCTTCAGCTGTAGTTTAGTTGAAAGCTCAGGTTTAATTGAAAAATGTTCTTTAAAGTTTACTGTTCACTTAAATGTTCACTGGAGGTTGCTGGCAAAGAGTTTGCTGTTATAGACTCTAGAGGTAGGTCACGGAGGGCCTGAACTATGAACCATGTAGGCGCTGAATGAATATGCTGCTCCCACTAGTACACTGGCGAAGGTCATAAGGGTAAGAATTACACAAAGGAAAATCCTCGATTTAGGGTTTAAACTCACCATCCTTGTAATTGCTTGGCAGTCCCATGCTGTCTGTGCCAGCCCACCTCCTAGCCCTTTGTCCCAGAGTTCAAAGGAAGCAGGCTGGTAGTGTCAGCCATTAGCTCATGTGGAGAGAGTGGCTTTTGACTGCTGCTGAGACCCTCCATCACAAGAGATTAGGGAATGGATTCACTGTTATTGACAGGAGCTTCCTGCATTAATGACTCCTGAGGGGTTTGGCAGGGTTTGGCGGGGTTGGGGGCGGGGTACTTTTTTGACGAAAGAACATCAGAAACATTGGTGATGTCACTGCTGCAGAGAAATAAGCTATTGATCGCTTTGATTATTGGAAATCACTTCTCCCTATCACTGTGAAGTGAACTTTCACATAATTAATGGTTTGCTAGGCATGCGATAGAAAAGGTCACGTGAGTCTTCTTAATATTTACCAAAGCACAGATATTTGAGGTTAACAAGAATGTTCCTAAAGCGTTAATGGAGATTACATCTATTAATTCTTTGTAAAATGAAAAAGGAAAATTCCACAATTTTTGGAAGATTTTTGGAATTTGTGGAATTGTTTCCACAATTGGGAACGTTGGCATTAAATAATTTAGACATTTTCTCAAATGAGATACAAATTTATTTGTATAGCATTTTTTACAACGCATGTTGTCACAAAGCAGCTTCACAGAATTCCAGAAAAGACAACGTTTTAACAAGAAGGTAAAAACCCCCAGGTGAGCAAGCCAGGTGGGGCAGTGGCAAGGAGAACCTCCCTCAGAGCTGAAGAAGAAACCTTGGGAGGAACCAAGGCTCACAAGAGGAGACCCATCCTCCTCTGGTCAAAACAAACAATAAACAGAAGGTGAAAGAATAAGAAATGTATGGCTAGACCTGTGAACACACCAAGAACAGGTGCCGTGTCGACAGTGTCGACTAAATAAACGACTGGATCAGGTTACGTTTTGACTGTATTACAAAATTCCAGCATATCTTATTTGTTTTATCCGCAGATTTATTCCAAAATTAACGGAATGCTTGAAGTCATATTTGAGGCAACAGCTGTATGTGGGCTTGCAGTGAAGACAAATGTCTTCTGTTTTTCTTGTTTTGACATAACTTTTAAATAAACAGCTGGTCATTGACTGTTTTAACATTAAGTGTCAAAAGTTCAATGAATCAGTGGAGGTTTAGCAGCTGTTTAGTCAACCCCTAGTCATGCAGATCCTGAAAGACAGCACCGCTTAAACCATCAACAAACGCTTTCTGCAGCTAATGGGTTTCATTTCGATTCACTGCCGACACTTGGCCCAAGTGACCCCACCATCAGCGAACATATGCACATGCGGTGCTCCAGGAGAAATCACTGTCTGTCTGTCTGACATCAGTGTTGCCACTCTCCCTCTGGTGATCATACTAAATAGCATCTGCTAACGGCAGGCTGACCTGTGGCACCCCTGAGATGGGGAGTGGAGCCGTCCTGTTGGCAGATTGGAAGGGAATTGGGAAGCCAGTCCGGGATAAAGCTCCAGACTCAACCAGTACATTACATTACATTCCTCTTCTGATGAGCCGGCCGATGTGATTTCCATATAAATGGAGGACGCTCCATAAAGCAAAGTATGTACATTGGCTGAGTGAACATTTGGCTTCAGTCAGAGAGAGAGAGAGAGAGAGAGAGAGAGAGAGAGAGAGAGAGAGAGAGAGAGAAGGAAAGAAAGAAAAGAGATAGAATTAGAAAGAGAGAGAGAGGAGGGAATCAGAGAAGAGAGAGACAGAATGAGAAAGAAAAACAGAAGAAGAGAGAGAATGAGATACAGAAATAAAAAGAGGGAATGAGAGATAGACAAAGGGGGAAAAGGACAGGCATTACAGAGAGAGTGAGAGAGGTAAAAAAAATAGAACAGACGCAGATAAAGAAAGAGATTCAGAGAAATAGAAGAAGAGTGAGAGCAAAAGAGAGAGAAAAACAAAGAGAGATTGAAAGACAGAGAGGGAAAAAGAAACAAAAAGCAAATGGATGAGAGTGTGAGAGGGAGACTAATATAGAGGCAGAAAAAGGTAGAGAGAAAGGAAGAATGTGAAAGAGATACACAAAGAAACAGAAAGAGAATAAAGGAAGGAGTGAGTGACAGACATAATATGAAAAGTAGAAAAGACAAAGAGTAATAGATAAAGAAAGAGAGAAAAAGAAATACAGACAGACCGAGAGAAGCAGAAAGAGAAAGGGAGAGAAACCTATATATATATAAAGAGAGAGAGAGAGAGAGAGAGAGAGAGAAAGAGAGAGAGAGAGAGAGAGAGAGAGGGAGAAAGACAGAGAGAGAGAGAGAGAGAAAGACAGAGAGAGAGAGAGAGAGAGAGAGAGAGAGAGAGAGAGAGAGAGAGGAAGACAGAGAGAGAGAGAGAGAGAGAAAGACAGAGAGAGAGAGAGAGAGAGAGAGAGAGAGAGAGAGAGAAAGACAGAGAGAGAGAGAGAGAGAGAGAGAGAGAGAGAGAGAGAGAGAGAGAGAGAGAGAAAGACAGAGAGAGAGAGAGAGAGAGAGAGAGAGAGAGAGAGAGAGAGAGAGAGAGAGAGAAAGAGTAGTTGCAGCCAGATGTTGTCACCGGAAAAAAAATTTATGAATGAATGAATGAAGAACGCAGGGGGAATGTGGAGAATATTATGGGGATAATGTGCATGCAGCTGGTGGAGGAGCTCTCTCTCTCTGTCTCTCTGTCTCTCTGTCTGTCTCTCTCTCTCGCTCTCTCTCTCCCTCCCTCCTCTGGCAGGTCTGTTGAGATAAGAGCAGACGCCGAGCGACAGTTGGTTGTCAAAAGCAGCCATGCATGACCCGACACACCGCATCAGCCACAACCAAATAGCCTCGCTTATCTTCCGACACTGCCGTCTGGAGAACGACGACAGGCCCGGCTTCCATTTTTCTCCCTCTGCTCGTACTCTCTTTCTCCGTCCAGAGAGAGCCCTGCCTGTCTTTCAGCTCCACACAAGGCACACCACTCTTTATGCTATCGCCTCTTATGCTGTCTCTGTTTGCGGTTATCTTGAGACAGCCTTTTTAACAGTTACACTGCGGCAACTTTTAAAGGCTATCTCATGTCACTCCTGCTCCCTTTCAAAAAGATGGTGTAATTATTTGCACGGCACTTTGTGCAGCACTTTTCAGAAGAACTGCATGGAGCGAAAAGGAAAGAACAGAGCGATTCTCCGATTGAAAAAGAGCTCATTAAGAAGGCCTAAATGGGGAACAGGTGGATGTTGTTAGCCCTGGATGGAAAAACCTTTCATTGCACTTTTTTTCTGATTTGTCAATTACTTATACAAGGACCCTTTCAAGGACTCTTCAACACTTATTTCATCTAAAAGCTGTTTGAAAAAGCTAATTTTCGTCATTATCAATCTGTCTCTGTTTACATTATTGCTGTGGTTTTCTCAGCAGACCAACACAAAAAGGCCGTTAGGGCAAGAGGTGCATTTAACAGCATGTGTAGTGGGAGCAGTTGTCAACAAGGTTATAAATTGTTTGAGCGCAGATGTTTCCACTATGACGTGGCTATATAGTCAAATAAGTAGCTGTTAAAAAAAACAGTGCACACTGCTGTGTATGTGTGTTATGTTCATAAAATATAACACGGCCTCTGAATTAGGACTTTTGGGCTCCAGCTGTGTCTTGGGGGGGAAACTGACTCACCCTCACAAATAGACAGTTCTTATCAGCATCAACATTCCAACTGGTGGTTATGTTTTCGGCTGTGTTTACAGTGTGGTCACTTTTGGTCAGTCTGACGGTCAGCCCAGCTCTTGTTTGAGCGTTTACAGTTTGATCAGAGTTAATCAGACTTGGTTTAGGGAACCAAAAGTATTTCTTCCATGACATGCCTTCAAAAAACCTCTTAGCACCAACATCCAAAAGTGATATACACTGAGCTGAGCTACATTAAGGTGCACCCATTACTGATACAGGTGTTCAGTTGCGCAGGTATAGCTGGTGTAATCTTCATATACTCTTAAAATGACTCTTCTCGGGTTCTTTACTAAGGGGAATGGATGTATGTACTGTCCCTTGGGAAGCTGTGTAAATGCAGATAAAAACAAAAAAATTGAAATGAATGCAACAATTTTCAAATCTTATAGACCGATATTTTATTCACACTAGAACATAGAACACATATCAGATGTTGTGAGAGTGAGAAAAGTGAGACATTTTACCGTTTCATGAAAAACATTAACACATTTAGCACTCAATGGCAGCAACGCATCTCAAAGAAGTTGGGACAGGGGCAACAAAAGGCTGGAAAACTAAGTGGCACTAATAAAAAACAGCTGGAGGAGTAATTTGCGACTAACTCACAAGACTGGGTTTAAAAAGAGCATTTTAGAGAGGCAGAGTCTCTCAGAAGCAAAGAGGGCAGAGGTTCACCAATCAGCGAAACACAATCTAAAAACTGTGGAACAACTTCAGAAAAAATGTTCTTCAACATAAAATTGTGAAGACTTTGGATATCCCACCTTCTACAGTACATAATATCATCAAAAGATTCAGAGAATCTGAAGAAATCCCTGTACGCAAGGGACAAGGCCAACGGTCAGTATTGGGTGCTTGTGATCTTTGGGCTCTCATGTGGCACTGCATTAAAATCAGACATGATTCTGTACAGAAAATCAGGAACACTTTCAGAAATCAGTGTCAGTGAACACAGTTCACTGTGCAATCCACAAATGCAAGTTAAAGCTGTTTAATACAAAGAAAAGGCCATATGTCAACACAGGCCAGAAACACTGCTGTCTTCTCTGGGCCAAAGCTCTTTTAGAAAGGAAAACTGTTCTGTGTTCAGATGAATGAAATTTTTTTCATTATTTTTGGAAACTATGGAAGCCATGTTCTCTGGACTCAAGAGGAGAGAGACCATCAAGTGTGGACAGCTTACAAAGACTCTATCAATGCTGAACAGTATATAGAAGTTTTAGAACAGTATATGCTCCCATCCAGACAGTGTCTCTTTCAGAGAAGGCCTTGCATATTTCAGCAAGACAATGCTAAACAACATACTGCATCCATCACAACAGCACAGCTCCGCAGAAGAAAAGTCCACGAGTTCTATATAGAACCATTTCATGCTTAATTGGTTGTTTTCTTGGTGAAATGGGCCTTCAGCTTGGCTTGACGGAGAATGTGTTGTATATGGTTCTAAATAGCACAAAAAGGGGTTTTTCTTGGATTGTTACGATGTTAAACTCACAGCAACAGAACAACCCATTTGGTAGAACAAAGCCTCTATGTAGAACCATAAATAACACATTTTCCATCAGAGGAACATCCAATAAGTTTGGGATAAGTTGGATTTGCCTTTGTGATCCAGAACTAGCCAGGACCTCAGCTCACCAATGCTCTTGTGGCTGATTGCAATCAAATTCTCACAGCCATGCCTTAGAGTAGAGGGACAGCTCTTTTAATTGACACACATTTTACCAAAATGATTTGCATCATATTGATACATTATGCCTTTATTAGAAATGATAGTTCTTTAAAAGATCTTTAAAAGATCTTCAATCAGTTGAAATGAGGCCTGTAATGTTAAGATTGAGCCAAACTGTGAAGGAAATAAAAGTTTCAACTGGGTAGAACAAGACCGGCATGTTATGTGGTAAGTTGTGTAACCACTGAAATGTGCAGAAAATGACATTTAAATCTTTAAAGAAATTTTCTGCCGATTTCATGGGGAGCATAACAAAAAGGTGATTAATCAGTGGTACAATGTTCATTTTAATGACTAAGATTCTGCCCTGAAGAGCACAATTTAATGAAGGCCAATCTGTCAAGTCTGAATTAACTTTCCCAAGGGTCAAAGCAAATTGTCCTTAACTGCCTCACGGGAAAAAGGTCAAATTTGTATTTGGAGATAAGTGAAGCCTTAAACTGAAACCTGTTGTGAAAGAGAAGGAGGGAAACAGGCTTGTTAGGCAGAATTCAAATGCATCAAGACAGATGCAGAACCATTATTTTATATCCAACAAGCAAGCAAAATCCTTCAGTCCTTAAGACCATTGGGCCAGTTTTGGGGAAAATATGAGAGGCAGTGCAAAATGTCATTGATGTATATATTGAGATATATCCTTGTTAAATGGCAGAACTTGTTACTGCAAATATGTTAACATCTTGAAGAATCTTTAGAAACACAGTTTCTGTTTATTTGCTGAGATTAGCATATTGGAAAATGTGCAGTATTGAATACGCCACATTTTCACACGCCACATTTTATGTTCTATTTCATTTTTTCATGTCAACAACGACTGTGGTATTATGCATTGTTATACCAGATGCCACATCTTTCAACTCCTCTGTGTCACGATTGGCCCATGTGCGTTTGTTTTGGTCCAGCCCCCTCGTTTCATGACTTTGCCCCTGATTGTTTCCACCCGTCCCTCGTCAGCCCTGTTGTATTTAAGCCCTGTGTTTGCCCCTTGTGTTGGCTGGTCTTTGTTGGATGTATTGGTCTTTTGTTATCTGCTGGTCTATGTACTTGTGGATTCTGGTGTCTGTCGTGTCTGCCCTCCGATCAATCTGTGTTGGCTCAGTGTTGACCCTGGACTGTCTCAACCCTGACTTTGGATTTGCCCATAATAAAAGTCGCTTATCTCCGCAAATGCGTCCGCCTCCTCGCTCCCGACTGTTACACTCTAAAACTGGGGCATCTAATACTCAGACCACTGCTGGGTCATGGATGAGAGGTCCAAAGCATTTAGATAGTGGTTATCTTTGTGCAAGCCAGGCGAAAACAGAGTGAAAAATTCAGTTATTTATCAAGGCACACAGTACAAGGATTTCTTTGCATCAGTAGATGCTAAAAACTCAACCTCAAGGCTGTAAGATCTGACCTCTTTCTATGTTCCTGATATATTCCTACACACAACTTCTCCCATAGAGCTCGTACAACATTTATGATCAGCTTTCAAAACAGTTACGTCTGACTCTCCATTCCAGCGCTTCATTTTTAACAAGGCTACCAATGTGGTGTCTTCTGTTCCTAAGAAGAATTTAGCATCACCCTTTCTTTTAAGTATAGTTGGAAATGAAACGCAGTAACCCTTATTAAAACATTCAGCTTCTTCTCGAAACTGATGCTGATTAATGCTCAGCTGAACACTGACGTCTATGAACTCCCTAAGCTCTACCGAGATTCTATAAGGACGTCTATTCACAACTGAAGTGAGTACGTAAGCTGGTGAATAATTACATGTTAGAATCAGTAATAGTAAGCACAAGGAAACAAAAATATAACTGATGGAAATGAAAAGGGCTTGTGCCAGGTAGAAAAGGAAGACGAATAAACTTATCTCTGAGAGAAGGTAGCCAAACATTAACCACACCCACATAATCAGGAAACCCTTTAGTTGAGACATGTAATGACAGATGGAAACAGGCCTTAGTGGGGTGATCTTGTTAGATAGTGAAGAAGAAAAAAAACTCTAAGAACTTTTAAAGATAAGAATTCATTTTTTTATTTTTTCAATTCAGTGACTAAGTCTTGCCCTGAAAGATTCATTGCTGTCCCAATGCTCAGAGGAGGTGTGCAGCTAGCCAGCACTGACTGATGTAAACAAAACTGTGTTTTATGTCAGAATGATAAAAACAGAAGTAAATTCACAGGGAAAACAGTGTAAGAGATAGAATTCCAACTGGTTTACGTCTGTAGGTGGAGCGTCGGAGGCTGGGACTGTTTGGAATATAACCTGAAAAGAGGTTGAACCTGATGCCGCAATTTCTTTTCACATTTCACATTCACCTTCGCTTCACCACATTTCATCTTAAACACCTTCACTTTTGGGAAAATGATGAGAATGGACTACAACCCATGTGTCAAACAGAAGGCCTGCCTGGCCAGCATGATCCGGTCTAGCCTGCAAAATTATTTTCTATTAAAATTAGACACACTAGCTGTGTTTCAGCAGCAGTCCAACCAATATAAACACTTGGCTGGCTAAAAAAACCCACCTCATTCACCAAAAGTGAGAAGTGGACAGTGAATGCTGGGGATTTCAAGATGGGCGGGAGCTCAGATAACTTTTTATGTGCATTTGCGGAGATGGTGTGGCCGTAATGAAAGAATACTGCATTAAGTACCGCTATGAAACAAAACACCTAGAGAGTTGGATAGACAGCAGAGGAAGGGCGTTCTCCGGCCCACGGATTGGTCGAAATTTTTAAAAATATGACCTTTTTAGCGGTTGATTTTGCCACCCCTGGACTAACGTTAAAATACCTACGTTGAAACCTGAGTACGCCATGCAATTTCAAAGGAGATCTGAACATCTGAGTGTGTGAGCCTTGTGCGCTCAGACACATGATAAGATTAATGCTTATTGTGATGGTTTGAAAATAAATCTAATGAAATGGCTGACATAAAAAATACAAATATATCAATGTTAAAGCATGGAAAGCCTTAACGTGTTCAGAATAGACCACTACACAAATGAAATCAGTGGATCTATGGTCAGAACCTGATCAGTGATGAAGGCGGGGGGGTGGTGGGGGGGGTGACTAATTGTGTGGAGCAGGTGGTCTACAGTCTGTAATTGTTCACCCATGTACTGCACATATAAGCTAATTGGACCTCATGAAAGAGTGTGTTAATGGAAGTACAAGATAGGCGTTTCTAATAAAATAGATCATGACTGTATGTTATTAATCGTCTAAACCCCACAGCGGCTTCTGCTGGCTGCTCTGCATTTCATAGTAATGGCCATGATTTATGAGAAATACAGCGATTCTGAACAAATTACATTTCAGATTGTCAGATCGTTCGTCTTTTAATGAAAGTCGTCCTGTTTTCAAAAAGGTTTTACACACATATACGTCCCTTTGTCTCCACCGAGGCAGAGCCTGTGCTGAACGAACAGCTGTTTATCAGACATGGAGACACAGACCTCTGCTTATGATGCAGCAGTGATGATATGGAAGTAAATTCCAGACCTGAATCTTTTCGAATCTTTGTTTAGTCATGTGCTTTCATAGTTATTTTAGGAGGTTTACTGAACAAAAGTTTGTGTCCCATCATGAATTAAATTACTTCGTTAAGTGAAAACAAATCTAATTCAGCACTGCCTGCTTGATACATGATGTTAGTGTTTGATAACAGCTTCTATCAATTTTCATTTCAGTTCATAGCTGACATGAATCATCCAAACTGATTAGCTAGCCTGCTATCTCTGTGTTTCCCACTTTCCAGTCAGCTGGTCGGCAGTCACAGCTTCACTCTTTAAAAAGATGGTTATTTAGAAAAGACGGCGAACCATGCGTTCTATTTAGAACCATAGAAATGATTAAATGGTTCTTTGCATGGTAAAATGGTTCTTCAGATTGACTGAGAATGTGTTGCATATACACTCACCACTTTATTAGGTACAGTTCAGTTGCTTGTTAACACAAATAGCTAATCAGCCAATCACACGGCCACAACTCAGTGCATTTAGGCATGTAGAGGTGGTCAAGACAACTTGCTGAAGTGCAGACCGAGCATCAGAACGGGGAAGAAAGGGGATTTAAGGGACTTTGAACGTGGCGTGGTTGTTAGTGCCAGACGTGCTGGTCTGAGTATTTCAGAAACTGCTGATCTGCTGGGATTTTCACACACAACCACCTCTAGGGTTTACAGAGAACGGTCCGAAAAAGAGGAAATATCCAGTGAGCGGTCAGTTGTGTGGATGAAAATGCCTTGTTGATGTGAGAGGTCAGAGGAGAATGGGCAGACTGGTTCCAGATGATAGAAAGACAACAGGAACTCAAATAACCAACCTGAGGAACGTTTCCAACACCTTGTTGAAAGTCTGACATGAAGAATTAAGACAGTTCTGAAGGCAAAAGGGGGTCCAACCTTTTACTAGTGGCCAATAAAGTGGACGGTGAGTGTAAGTTCTATATGGAATCTGTTTGAAAATGGTTCTATATAGCACCAAAAAGGGTTACGATGTCATGCTTAGCAACAATAGCGGAACACTTTTTGGTGCTACATAGAGCCATTTTCAAAAAGGGTTCTATATAGAACCATACACAATACATTCTCCACCAGTCTGAAGAACCATTTCACCAGAACAAGAACCATTTAAACATGCAGATGGTTCTTTGAGTGTTTATATAGTCTAAGCAGAACTCTTGTCTTTACTAAAAAAAAAATTGAAGAAACATTTTTTGAGAGTGCAGAGCCAAACAATGAACCTGTGCTTGGCTGAGTCCCTCTCTGTAAATGCTGGTCATCTTTTGCTTACCACTTTGTTCAGTCGTGTGCAAAAGTTTAGGCACCTCTGGTCAAATGACCTGATTTGTTGATTTTCTGAGTGAAAATCAGAGAACACACCTATTTTATTGCACAAGTACTGTTTATTTGTTGAATTTGACATGTTGGAAAGAGTGGCCTGTGCAGAGGTTATGGTACATTTTATATTTTATGATTTGTTTGTTTCTTTTTTTTTTTTTTTTGCACACAACTGTTTATCTTATTTCAGTCTTTCAAAGAGTTTTTTGGCTAATTGTGCAGCATTTAACTACATGGGTATCACGTTTATAGTTTAATAGGCTATTCATACTCATTGTTGGAAAATTGTTCAACTCCCTGCTCTTTGTTTCAAGAAATTTGAATTTTTGCAAGCATTTTCAACATTATGGTCACACTATCTATTACAATTTCCCTGCAGCTCTGCGTTTGCTTCTGTCTCTTTTAAAGAGATTGTCATTTTCCCAGTTTCAGATATAATGTTTTGTTGAAAGATCAATAATCCCCTAAATCAAGATGTCAGGAATCCACAAGTTGTTCTGTTTGGGTCTAAGAGTTAATTTATGAACAATACTACTATATTCAAAGAGGTTGTCTAAATTGTGCTGGCAGCCACTGAAGTGTCAGTGTGGCTTAAGGGGGGAGGCGTGAGACTGCATGGAGGTGTTGCCATTCTCCAGAGAGACAACGAACAGGTGTTGTAATGTGTGAGAGACTTTCAGCCTCACAGGCACGAAATGAAACTTTGTTACACTTTGTGCACTTCTGTCAACAATATTGTCAGTACTTTGAAGAAGAAAAGCATACAGAGTCTTTATAGAGATGCAATGCTGCAAGACCATAAGAGACATCTGATCCTGTTCTCTAGTCCTTCCAATTTTAGAGGAGAATTCACAGATTTTTCGAAATGTCTGCATCATTAAATGGTTAAGCTGTAAACAAAGTCATTCACAAACGTTCTATTCTAGAGAAACTTACCAGAATTGTCCACAGTGGTGGTGATAGGAACCAGACGTTCACATCTTATGTGATTAATGCCTCTAAAACAGTGCTCTCCAGCTCTGGTCCTGGAGAGCCGCCTTCCTGCAGAGCCTAATTTCTAACTACAGTTAGCCACACCTGCTCCTGCTCCAAGGGCCAGGGCAGTTTACTGGACACATGTTGAAACTAAACTCTGCAGGAAGGTAGGTAACATATTTTTCCATTCACATCGGAGAGATACATGTAAGGCATCATTTAATAATTTTTCAGATTTACAAATATTTTAGCGTTGTTAGTGTTTCATATAAGTCAAAAAACATGTAGGTTTTCTGGTGGTTTTATATCATAAATAAAATGGCTATATTTGTGTTGTAGTCACTGTGACCCCTGGTTCCCATCATCACCACTATGAAAAATCTGAGCTGGATTGTTTACAATGACCAATTGCAAATGAACAAACTGAATTATGCAGGGAATTGAAAGGAAAAGGTGGAATTCCCCTCTAACCTTAGACCTTGACTTTTCTAATGCTGCATCTCCTTTGACTGCTTTCCACTACTCTGAACACTTCGCACGCATTTCCTGAAATAAGTGCTCTTTCCGTTGGGGTCACAGCTGATGAAAGTGTGGAGTCATCGGCTTTTTGAAGGACATCTCCACTGTCGTCTCAAATTTTCGGAAGCATGTGATGAGAACAGCGTCTTTCTTGGTTTTTCATGACCTTTTTAGAGCTTAGCAAGGGGAAAGAAGATGTTTCATCAGTCTTTTCTCTGTGCTTTACATGCTAATGTTCACCAGTTGTGAGGAAGGAAAAGCCAGCCAATTCATTCTGTACTCTTGTACTGGAGTAAAGGTACAGTATTGTTGAAAAACTGTTTTGACTAGCTGTCAAAATAGTAGAGTTGGACTGGAGTTGGACACAGGGAGGCCATGATTCCGTCAAGAGAAATGCTCTTCATTGAACACCAATCAGAAAAGCACTGAACTTGTGGGGAAGGTCACCACTAGCCAGCCTCACTGTGACCACCAACCCACACTGACTAAACACTAACTAGAGCAACACAACGAACACACACCACATAATAATAATCAACCTGAATAATCAACAACATAAACAACATTGACAGTCCTTTCTCTGGAGGGTACCAGCCTCCCGTGATTCTCCTGCTGCAGTCATCGGCATGGCCACGCCTCACAAGCATCTAGAGGCCAGCACTAGCCAGTGGCGGGTCACTCCAACATATAATGTTTTACCTTATCAGCTTTATTGTGTTTTTTTATGAGTATTATAATCAAATGTGAATATTTCAGCATGGTCCAGCACAGTTGGGACAGGAACGCTCTAAGATTAGAAGAACATTTTGTCAGGCCTGCTCCTTCATAAGCAAAGCTTACCCTTTTCCAAAGAATTCCAAAGAATATTTGGAATTTGTATTTCACCCTCTACAGAGCATATCGTCATCCAATGAGTCAGGGTATCTAGAGAAATCTCTGTCCATAAAGGGCGAGTGCGAAAACCACAACTAAACACCTGAGAGCTTCGATCACTCAAGACAGCATTGCATTAAAACCCGGCATGTTTCTGCCATGGATGCCACATGAGCTCGGGAATACTTTGACAAACCGTTGCCATATTTTGTCAAAACATTCACAGCAATCATTTCTGCTTTTGTTCTTCCCGTGTGCAATTTCTTCACAGTGTTTGAGTGTTTGACATGCTTAAGCTTAACAAGGCAGCAGTGCAGTCATAGCTTAGGTCGTGTTTAACAGGGTCGTTCTTTGTCATTTTTGGTGATATTTGTAGCAAAGACTGTTTTAATGTTGTTTACACAAGTAGTGACAGGCCGTCTTCTCCTCCATGGCAAACTGAACCTCCAGACAGTATTTAATGTTCAGGAGGCTCTCACTGCATTGCTGGTTGTGAACTTAACCCTTCTTTCTTCTCATGCCTCACCAACTGTGTTCTCTTTTTGGCAAGCTTGTCCATATTTGTGGCATCTGCCACATGTTCCGAGTTGAAGAAGCGTGGTATGCACAGCTGTGCCATGCCCTCCGCCCTCCTTGCTGAACTTTTGTGACTGCTATTGTTGATGTTGTTGTTTGTTGGTTTAAGGGGTGTGTATATGTGGGCTGTGGTGAGATGGTTGAGGTTAGTGTATGTATCATAAGGGGAAAATATAGCTGGAGGTGACCTGCCTGTTCCCAGCTGTGAATGCATGTGCCTTTTCAGCTACTGTAGATCAAAGAGCGCCAGTCCAGTTGTGAACCTTAGTAAGAAAATAAGTTTTCATATATCTTTTCATAACCTAATGTTTTAAAACAGAACAATAAAATAAAATGCCGAGAAACAAGATGGGGTTACGATACAATTATGTTTCCTGACTAAAGGTATTGAGATGCACCCTTAAGGGTGGCACCCCAGTGACAAGTGACAGTCTCATACCTTCATTTCTGAGAGTGTACAGGTCTTAAGGTGTAAATGTGAATCTTAAACAAGTTTTTTTAGGATAGGTGGTATTTCTACCTTTTTATTACTTAATGATTTAAGTCTTAAAAGCTTAGACAATAGAACTGCAAGCTAATATGTTACAATTATATTCCCTCACTAAAGGTACAAATGACCACCTTGTGGCTTCTTCCTGAGCTGATTGAATTCACGTTACGCAGTTATGAGCTATTTCACATTTCTGTTTTTAAATGCTGTTGGTTTTGCTTCTATAAGCGTCATGTGGCACTATTATGCACAAGGACAGAACATCCAGACAATTTTGGGAACATCTAGTAATCCTAGGAGACAGAATATAAATCAGAACATCTGTAAAACAAACCTGTTTATATTACAATAACAATGAACATGCTGACAGTAGAGCAGTGTGTACCAAGGCTTATTATTCAGTAACTACTGGGACTTCAATGCAAACTGGCTGAGCCACTCAAGTGTGTAATACAACTTTGGGCCGACCTGTGAGCCCTGACCGCTGCAGGGGTTAAAATACTGAATAGAAGGTGGGATGTGCACTTGTTGAATCGCTGTCAGAGGTCCTCTCCGTCTTGACCAAACTATGCACAGATCACACATAGTACCCCTTGCTTGCACCTGCATTGCGTTATAAATTTTAGAACATAACCGATTTTGCAGAGCTTGAAGCGTTTGCGCACTGTGGTGTGTTTCTGGCTGTTGCTTCATGATGCAAGTGTCCCTACTTTAAAAAAAGGAGGAAGAAAGAAAAATGTGGTGACACTCGAAGCAAGGGATTGCCTCGCCTCTCGCTGTGGCTCATACTGAGAGAATAAAAACAGGCCAGTTGCTTGGTTAATGGAATTGGTAGGTGGCCTCTCAAGTGGGCAGCCTGCTTCGTGTAACAACATCATGTTTCAATTGAGAAAACCCTCTGTTCCTACGCTTCCTTCAGCACCTTCTGTCGTTGGGTGTGTCTGGAAAACACAAAAGCACATTCAGGGGAATTATGCTTAATCAATTTTCCAAACCGTGATTGTGTCCTGTTTTTGGCTAAATGACAGTGTCAATGGAGATTCTCCGCTGAGGATCATTCAAGGGGAAAACACGCTTAGATGGTGTTTACTGCATATTGTTGCTGTGCACAAAAAATAGTAGCTATACAGGAGAGGTGATGTTTAATGTAAGTCAATGCAAAAAGATTTCCTTTGGTTGATTTGTACATGGAATTTAGACGTGATGCAAAGAACAGCCGCTGTGCACAAATGATTCAGAAAAAAAAAAAGAAAAAAAAGGGAGACACGTTTTCGTTTTATATGGACAGCAATGATATGCGCAAACACGTCTGATTACAATGTGGCAGTAGGACTATATTTATGAAAAGTTGGGGATTTAGCCTTATAATATGGCTCAACAATTACCATACTGGACTGTTTAATGCAGAAGAACAACAGAGTTAGAAGCAGTTATTAAACTGATCCAAGAACATGCGAATCAGATTTCCATTAAAAATGGTATTAATAATAATCTCACATTGACCACTTGACATCATCATTAACTAGGCACATAAATAAATCCAGAAGTAATCCCCGTATCTGTTTCCGACTTGATTTGCTGACGTGAACGCAATCATAATCAGACACTGGCGAGTATGGCGAGCGCACCAGGAATCTGCTTTGGCAAGATTCCTAATGCACTACAGCTAAAATGCAAGAACACACAAGGACATGAAGTGAGATACAGCCCAACACATGCATTCATTACTGCTATACACAGCCACTTCATTACTGCACCACTTCCACCAGCACAGTTCCAGGCTACAGACTAAAAACAATCAGAACTGCACTTCAGAAGCCAGAGGAGCCACAATGACAGCAGGATTCTCCTTACTGTGGGCTCATGATGAAGTAATGAGCTGCACACATTAACAGCATAATAAAGGAATGTGGAGCTTCAGCTGAGAGCCTCTCCAGTCCATTACACTGTGATTACACCAACGCACTGGATCAAAGAGGAGAGGTGCTCGGCACACTTTCCTAGGGTGGGGGGGGGGGGGGGGGGGGGTGATGGGTGCGGGATATGGGAGGTGGACCATGGCCATGAGAACCACAACCTTCACCGTAATGCTACACAGCTGCCTGTCTGAGTTGACATTTCCTCAGAAAACAAGGGCTGCGTTTACCCTCACTGGAGCATGTATCCAGAGCAAAGACGGCGGCCTTGCCATGACAGCCGTTTGTAAACATATTTTGAAAGGGAGTCAATTTGAGGAAGGGTGAGAGACGGCGAGGGGACCACCCTTCAGGCAGATGATCAGTTAGACAACCAAAGAAAGAGAGAAAAACAAGGGAAGGGCGGAGTAAGTTGAGCCAGTGTTTACTTAAATTGGCCACTTGTCAAGGGAGAATGAGAGAGAAGTAAACCACCAGGGGCGGCTCCTCTATTTAAGCCATTTAAAGAATGAGTCCACCAATTTTTCCTGAATTCCTATATGATTAAATGGTTAAGATGTAAAAAAAATCTGGTTTGGTGTTAAATGCTCTATACTAAACTTACAGGGTCAGAGCTGTTCACAGTGGCGGGGACAGAAACTGCACATCTGAAGCTTCTATCACATTAAATGTTTATAGGTACACTGTTTCACGATGGTAATACTATATTTGAGATAAGACTTAGGTCTAAACTGTATTTTTAAAAGCCATTGATGGCAGAGGGACGCATGTAGGGTGTTTTACGGCAAAGAAGTGGCCTGAAAAAACTTTATTTTAGATCTGCCACCTTTTTATTTGATATACTGTTATTTACTTTCTTGCAGTCATTTTTAACAACACAAACTCTATATAACTTTTTTATTTTACTGCTTTTAAGTGGTGAAAATGGTTCCCCCATTTTAGTTTAGGGCGCAGAATAGTTTCAATTAAATATAAAATATAAACAGATTTCCAACAATGTAAAATCTCGCCTCTAATCTTTCTGCTGATTTTCAGGAGCGCTGCATAAAAAATAGTTCTTTTTCTTTGTGAGAAAAGTAAAGATTTATTTCTTCTTTTGTGCTCTCGTGGAGGGAGCAGCGCATTATATTCCTTTGCAGTAAATGGAATATTGAATAATCATCAGTGAACAAATTTTACTTCAGTTGTAGTCCAGCATTAGAACTTTTTGCCTTCACATTCAGTAACTGTTCTGTTTAGAAAGTTTTAAATTATGATGGAAAAAATGAGACTTTTCTCACAAATGATTTATTTATTTTACATTGTGCCACAGACAATCAGCACAAATCATTATTATATGTTCACATATAATTGATGTACTCTGCAAACACTGGAATGCTCTTCTGCACAGCGGACCTCTTAATTAATTGGTTTAGCACCCTTCATTTTTCCCTGTATTTCTCCTCAAGGGGTGTTGAGTCCTTTATTGTATAGTTTTGTGGCTTGAAGCTTGTCTACAATATTTACAACATGAAAACAATGTACATTACGTACTATTACATTACATTATTACATTATTACATTTAAGCGCCTTGTAAAGGGCGGCAGGAGTTTGCGAATTCAATTTAAAAAGCCAGATGGAGATAGAAGGCTTTGCTCCAATAGCAATGATCATAACTTGCTAGAAACGATGGGTGCTTCCTGAATATATAGTCCCAAATAATATATAGTGACCAAAATTATTCACAGATCCCTAAACACAGTGAGAGAATAACATCTCACTAATATATTTATAAAACACACAGCAGACTCTCGGGAGCATGTTCACAAGTTTATCTGTGTTCATCTGAGAATGGTAATGTATGACATTGATAATGAGTATAAATATCAAAGACGATGTAAACACTGTGTGTTTGCTACAAATACCATTCATTTATATATATATATATATGCACACACACTCACCGACCACTTTATTAGGTACACCTTGCTAGTAAAAGGCTGGACCCTCTTTCACCTTCAGAACTGTCTTAATTCTTCATGGCAGACTTTCAACAAGGTGTTGGAAACGTTCCTCAGAGATTCTGGTTGGTTATTTGAGTTCCTGTTGTCTTTCTATCATCTGGAACCAGTCTGCCCGTTCTCCTCTGACCTCTCACATCAACAAGGCATTTTCACCACACAACTGACCGCTCACTGGACATTTCCTCTTTTTCGGACCGGTCTCTGTAAACCCTAGAGATGGTTGAATGAAATCCCAGCAGATCAGCAGTTTCTGAAATACTCAGACTTGACCACCTCTACATGCATTAAGTTGCGGCCATGTGATTGGCTGATTAGCTATTTGTGTTAACAAGCAATTGAACATTGCAGGTGTACCTAATAAAGTGGCCTGTGTGAATATATATATATATATATATATATATATATATATACACACACACACATTTGTTCACTCAGTGGATAAAACTACGAAATGAATAAATACAACACACAAATAACTTACCAATGAACTTTTCCATAAATGGGAGTTTTGCAGTAATAAATTTGTCTATAAATGAGTTTATGAATCTCAAAAAAGCCCAAAGCCAGGCACAGAAAGAGTTTAAAGCTGTCAGTTGAGTATCTGTGTTCTGAGAATGTGTCCGTGTTTGAAATGTCAGTAGGACACTCCTGAGTAGGAGTGTGAAATGACAGGCATTCGTTGAGGCGGGGCGGGGGGACCATCCGCCTTCATTTTCTGCGTTAATAGTCCGTGGTAATTAGAACAATCCATAAGCCAATTTTTCATGTTTGTCCTCGATTTTCCGCCTACTGTCAGATATTTTATTTCCATATTCAGAAACCTAATTGTGGCACGCCATTCAAAAGCAAGGCCTTTATTTACCACAAAAGGGTAACTTCCCTCATTATCGTGGAATGCCGCAAAGCCTTTCAAGTCGCAGTTATCTCTGGTTCTAATGAACGCACTGTGTAATTTCATATGATTTTACAACTATTTTCATTCAACTTCCCATTTGTGCTTGTAGGCAGGCTATTTTATTATGGCTCAGATTTCATGAAAAGTCATTGTAGTGCTTACAAAAAACATCATTTGCGTTTATTATTATGTTTTTGTCATTTGGTTGCTTTGAAACAAAGAGAGAAAAGTCGGAGGTACAGACGCAAACCTGTTAATACAGAATGCAAATGAATGTGAATGTGATTCTTTGCATAACTTCATTGAATAACTGTGCAATTACATATGTTCTGGTACTGGTGGTGACAAAGTTAACACGTTAACACAATAAGCTATTTAAGTCAGTATTTCTTTACAGGCATTTTCTTAGTTTGGCCCTTCAAAGCATCCTTCGGTTCCAGCCTGAAGCTCAGCTGCTCGTGCTGTGACTCTTTTAAATGGTAAGTTCCACTGATGGCACTTGATAAAAACAAAGTTATCTCCAGATACTGCTGTGCCTTCAATTTATTTATCACCACAGTGTATTTAGTCTGAAGTAAACATTTACAAACAAAATGCATCACTCCAAGCAATATCAATAACAACAGCACTGGAGGATGCCACCCGCAGACAACACCGGAGCTTGCGGGGGATCTACGGATAAATCAACAACTCACAACCTAACAAATTCAATAGCAAAGAGAAGAGCACCCATTTTCCTGGATACAAGAGGGGGCTACCTAGCGCTATTTTCAAGACCACCAGAAGTGAGTCTGAGGCAAAACTGAGACTGGGATAAAGAAAAAGACTTTGTAGTAGTGCAGTCCAAGTCAAGACTGAGACCAGATTAATATTTTTTTCAGATTAGAAAACTAAAAAGATAGAATGGGGGGAAAAAAACAAATTAATTTGCAGTTCATTATAAATGCATCATCACTCATTATACACGTTAAATATTAATTAAAAAATACTAGATTTTTACTGATACATATTTGTGTGAAATATAACTAACTTTGTATTATTACTTTTGGAAGCAAATGATGGTTTTGGTTATTCTCTGTCCCTACTTTTCTAAAACTTATTCAGAATCAACTGAATATAAACCAAAAAATACCCAGTTAAGCCCGGAAAAGATCCTCAAAGCCAGGTGTCATACTAACATGTAAACTAACATGTTTTCTTATGTTTGAAATAACGGTGATAAAAGAAAGTTCAGTTTCTAGTTACTTCAGTTGGAGACATTACATTGTCCTGGTCTTGAGAACATTTTTTCAGTTCACCTTATACGAGAGTGAGACCATATCCATCGCAGAGATGGAACATGCAGCCACTGCTGCTCTCACTAGCCATCAGTGATGGAACGTAGAAACTGTTCACCTTACTTTCCAAGTTCATTTCCAAGTCCTGCTCACAAGGTAAAAATATAGCTGTACCAAAATTGCATTGCTTTTTAATAGAAAACAATCTGTCTTTAGGCTCAAATCTGAGCAGATGCGACTAACTACACACATTATTCATGGTTCATTATGTTAATTGTTTTGACAGCCCTAGTAACATTTACATGACTTCAAGATTGCAAAGCATTAACTATGTATTGTTATTACGCAACATATCTCTCCTACCAACAGGTACACACAGGGGACCTGCCTCCTTCTTCACGGAGGACAACCTCTAGCACTTGCTTCCCTCTTGCCGTCCCCCCAAGGCTATGCAGGACAATAATACAAGGGTTTTCTGCATGGAGCAGGACACACGTGCACATACACAAACACACGCTGACACTACATGCCTCATCTATATTTAAAAGCCTAAGGACTCTGATGCATATTTCCAACAGTGTGGGTCTCAATGCTGGCCCAGAAAGCTCAGCAGTTAAAGTGACCCAACATGCCACGTCCTTCACTCTCCGAGCAGCACTCACTCTCGGAGCACTTACAGCAAAAAATCTGGAAATTCCTAGAAACTGAGAACATACGGAAGTCATTATATATAAAACATGATGTCAAGCTCTATAAGGAGGCATGACTTGATTTCAAAAGGCCACCCCCCCCCTCTTGCTTTGTTTAAGTCGCTTTGATTCGCGTTAAGGTTAGTGCTTGTATGTTACCCATGTTTGTTATCCACGTTGTGCTCTCATGGGTGAGAGAGAAAGAGATTCTTCTTGGCAGCGAAGATGGATGTCTCACTCAGGACGTTTCAGTGGCTCACTGGGCGGAACAGTCGAGGCACATCAGCAAGAAGCACGAGGCCAATCATTCAGAACAGTTCTGCAGCAAAGAGCTTGATGGGAGAAGACTCAGCAGAAAGAAAGAAGAAGCAGAGTGAAAGCGAGACAATCCCTCTCAGGATTATGACATACCTTTTTCTATTTCTGTGTCTAGTCCACAAATTTACATAACAATACTCTTCTCCACAGCAGATGGTTATGTGAGCTTACATGAGTGGTAATTCAGATTTCTTTTTCTTTTTTTTTTGGTCATTGTAGGAATACAATGCAAGATTATGCATATGGGCACAGCAGGTGATCGCACAAAGTGCTAAAAGAACGTAATGCCAGCTGCAGTGAGAAACCCTTTACAAAGCCAAGCTGTCAGTTGAACACTTGAGATGAAACCTGTCACCAACATAACTTTATGCTGATTTTCAGTAATGAATCCATAAACGTCGAGAGTTACGGGGTGCAACAGTCCAAGCCAGAGCGCTGCAGTTCCAGCCTGTTTACTTCCCTTTTCCTTTCCCTGTAAATTGCCAGGTTTAGTGGGTTTGAGCAGAAAAATTATTTGGGCATTATTTTTATTACTCTGGCATTATTTGCCTGAGTGGATAGACTGGACTTCCTTCTCTCGTCATCATTTGGCAAGATGCTAGCCAACACAGGCATCACTTAGCTCATCTTGTCATTTTCTACTGTCTTTAAATGTAAACACATGAAGCACTGCACAAAATATGATTTTTTTCAGGGCATATTTCTAGATTAGGCATAATATGAAAACAGAAAGGAAATTGAAAAGTGGGAAGTCATTTCCACATCTTAGATTAAAAAAACGATCAGACAATATGAAGAAAATGGGATTCCTAACAAGCACTCAACCTGGCAGACCACCACAACTGTCAGTAACGGATAAAGCCTTCATCTTTGAGAGAGAGGAGAAAATCAAGCTCCACTTTTGCTTCAGATCTAAAAAAAAATCCACAGGAGATTCTGTCCATCCTTCCACTGTGAGAAGAACATCTCGACAGTCTGAAAGGACGTGTAAGCTGAAAAGAAGCCCTGAGAAAAGTGAACGGACAAAAAAAGAAAAAACTTTGCAATCAAACCAAGAAGCTGCTGGTGACCTCAGAGCAGTGCACTAGCCACTTCAGCGTACAGACGTCAACATCACTGAATTTTGGGAATGTTAGGATCTTGAGAATGGATCTAGGATCTTGAGAAGCAGAAATGCAAACAACATGTAAGACTGAACTTTAGAGGTGTGGAAAAATCTGCAGATTTCTTTGATGTGTGAAAACATTGAAAGCTGTAATAAACACATTAAATGACAAAAATATGGTTTATTTACTTGCTCAGTCTTCTCTGTAATGTTCTGTTAAATGTGTCTGGTGTTTTTTTCCCTGACGCTGACAAAAATGAAATAACAAATCATGAGTGGTCTCTGACTTTGGCACCGTGCTGCATTTGATGGCTTAATGATATAATATTTACATTCCATGCGCATTCTGTGTTGCCAGCATCTTTCTTTGAGCCTCTTTTTCCACTTGCTTCGAGGTCAAAATATGACAAAAAAAATGTTTCGTTCATTTCATCAAATTCAAAACTAAATAAAAAATCTAAATAAATGTGGTGCTGACTGAAGGCGTCAATATTTCCATTTGAACTGACGTAGAAAAAAGGCTCTTCATTTAGTTTCTACATGCAAAACACTCACAGCATCTGAGCAGCAAAGTGAAGAAACCAGGTGTAAGTAGAAGGTCACCTGAGCATGCACTCACATGCTTTTGGTTTGAATTTAGAAAAATGATTGAGGGCTCAGTGTGAAGCCAACCTTTTCGTGTTATGGTTCATGGACAGTGACCCATGAATGAAGCTCCAATACCACAGCAGGTGAGGAGCTTTCAGAAGGGCCATGACAGCCTGCGCAGCTCTCTGTGGACAATGGCTTGCCTACAAAACACGGAGCTGAGGCTTCTGTTTTCACTGTTTTCACTCCGCAGTGAGCATTCAGCAGCTTGCGCACCTCTGAGAACCTAGCAGCCTCTCGCCCACATGGAGGGCTGCCTGCGTCCTTGACTTCCCAGCATTCGGTGAATAGCATTCTGTACTTCTTTTGAAATCTGGCACCTTGGCAGCGCACCACATACGACAGAAAGAATTCAGATGGATTAAAAGACATAAAACCTCCGGAGCACAGGCCTGAATGCCTGTAGGTAACAAGGAAGTGCGTGCACCACGACAGAAAAAGCCTTGGTGACCTTGGGAAGATAATAGCACAGGCAACATCATACTTGCTTCAGTGGTTTTATGCCCATACAGAGAAATACAGACCACACACTGCACAAGAAACAGTCATCAGCAGTATTTACAGGAAAAGAAATGACTCCATTGACCAGTGGAGGGAAGAGAGAAGACGGACAAGAAGTCAGAAAACAGGAAAGGAGGCAAGGAAGCTCTGCTGGAAAATCAAGGCCATCTGTTTGAACAGCGCACAATTACCACCGTTTAAAAGAGCTAAATTCGTTCAAAGTAATTAGGTCTGTGTTTACTATAAGCAACATTCGGTGCACAAGATAACAGGGCCTGATTTGCATATGCTAATTAGCCCAATTAGTTATGCTCCACAGAGTCATTTCTATTCAGCCAACCTACGGGCAGTTTTTGGGGAGATTAACGAAAATAATGAAATAATTCAATCAATCAAATAAAGGCTAATATATGCGCAACGAATGGCAAGGGGCAGTCCACGCCGCACATTTAATGTCATGGACGGGAGGAATTAGTCCTGGACAAACTAGCATTAGCTTCCCTTTTCCACCATGTGAATGAATGTTTTCCTCTCTCCTAGATTACACAGGCCTGGTAGCCTGGATCTCCTCCGAAGGACGAGGAAAGCTCAGCGGAAACTCGCCTCTAATCTGTCTGCTACATGTCGCTTTTTACGACTCATCGATGCTCTAATGGCACCCATTTTAAGAAGGTAGAACGGCCCTGTGCTTTATTGCTGTTTACAGAGAAATGCTCGGCTGCTGAGCGGAGAGCCACAAACACAGACCTCATTTGGCTGTAATGTGGCGCGTGTTTGGTTTTGTGCTTTTATGCAGGTGATTAAAAGCATGATAAACTGTAGACTTCATTAAGCTGGTCTTTTCTCTAGTGGTGTTATTAGGGCTGCACAGCAGAGCAGCAAAGATCTGATCAGAATGAAGGACTGATGGAGGAAATAAGGTGGAGGAATTAGTCACACTGACTCGGGCTGTTTCGATGGAGTTGAACTTTTCTGATTATACTTTTTAACTACAGTGGCATAGGCAGAAATACATTTTTGGGTAGGCCTGTGAAAAATGCTGGGTTCACACAAACCTCACCCAACAGTGAGGTTCACTATAAAGCATGTGTAGCTCACTGCAGGCACATATGTTGCCCAAGTGAAGATGATATGACTGAGTTCAAGTCAAACAGCTGAGAGGTAAACGACAAACACAAGGACGAACAAAATAAACGTAATGACTGGGCATTGAAGTAATACGTTTACATTTTCTCACGTCACCTTTTAGCTTTCGTGGTAAAAAAACATTATAAGTGCCAGGCCACTGATGTTTTCCTTAACGTTTGGCTTTGAATCAGTAGAAAACACATTGAACTCAGAAACCAGGGGCAGGATACAGACACAGATTCTACAGAGGCATCTACTGACCACAACTCCAGTTTCAAATCCTGGCACTCATATAATGAACTGAAGGCTTGAGGAAAGTGATTAAAAGACCAAGAAAACAAGAGCATGAACATTTTGATTGGCCATAAATAATACAATGCTAGCATTCAGACAAATCACTGAAAATGTTCTTGAAAATGCAGATTAATAAACATCCTGCCCCCATTTGACTGGGCAGGCCCAAAAACCCCAGGTCTACCTGTGGCTATGCCCCTCGAGTTTACTTAAAAGTTTGCTGTTGTTTGCAGCTCTTTCGGAGTTTGGAGCTTTATAATTTTATTTTAGACCAAAAATACAGAATAGCAGCTAACAGGCTGTAGTTCCTACATTAGTAGATGCTGGATGTACTAAGAAGTTCCAGTGCAGTTGTTCCAGAGTATATCACTTTTTTTTTTTTTTTTGGACCTGAAACTTTTTTTTACTCCTACTCAAGTTGCTTTTCGTTTGTTTTTTTTTTTTCCTCACTATTTCTCTATAGCTTTATATCTTTTTGAAGTAACATAGTTACTTGAACTACTCTCTGGGTAGGCTACTCTACCCACGTCTAAGAAAAGGATATAGCTTGGATATTAAACCTGGCATACGCTGCCATACAGGGAGGAGAAATCCCAGCTGAACTTCATTCTTTCTCTCATAGACACTGCCTGTGTGTTTTTTTTTTTTTTGGTTTTTTGGGTTTTTTTTACCACAAAAGCTGAAACTCAGAGTTAGGGCTTTGCTCCATTTAAATTAATTTCTTAATTATACCCATTTACTTTGAAATTCCTCAAACTATAGCTCAAAAAATACATCTTAACAGTCGGTCAGTCAAGACATGCCTTCTAAAGAAGCAATATGCTTGCGCTTTATCTATGAGACCAATGTAGCTAAAAAGTAAAGGAAGCCTACACAGTGATTAGCAGTGTGCAACGCATTTGACACCAGCCTGAAACGTTCTGAAGTTGTTAAATAATCTCTGGTGACGTTGCTTATGTGGACTCGATATGTGCGATATACTGTTATGTCTAAGGATGGACGAAAATACATTACATAGCCAAAAATATGTTGACACCTGAGCATGGCATATATACGCCCTGCATAGTGCCTCACTCATAAAGCTTGCAGAGAAACACACCTTATAACTTCAGTTTGAATGGGCGGGGCTAAACTGCTGTAGGCAGATCTATGACAGCAGATAACAAGTCATTCAGAATGAGCTGATTTGTGAAATAGTTCCTCCGTGTCGACAGCACGTGCTGGGAAGCGCATGGCACATTTAAAATCTTTGACAATTTTCACATCAAACTCTTTCATTCCAAAAATCAAGGTCACCTAAAGCTAAAATAGTCTCATCGTTTCAGATTGGCCAGTGGTGATCCAGCTGACATTTACTTTAAATGATCAAAGATTCCAGAAGCTAAAATGTTATCCTTAAATAAATAAATAAACAAACTCGATCCCAAATACAAAAAAGATGGGAAACTGTGTAAAATATAAATAAAACCAATGCAATTCTGGATCGTGTGGACATGTGGCTTCTTCTTTGCATGATACAGCTTTAACGTGCGTTTGTCGATTGTGCAGTGAACTGTATTCACAGGCAATGATTTCTGGAAGTGTTCCAGTCTTTTTAAAGCCAGTCTTCTGAGTTAGTCGCAAATCGCTCCTCCGGCTGTTTTTTATTAGTACCACTTACTTTTCTAGCCTTTTGTTGCCCCTGTCCCAACTTTTTTGAGATGTGTTGCTGCCATCAAGCCCTAAATGAGTTAATGTTTCTCATGAAATGGTAAAATGTCTCACTTTCAACATCTGATATGCGCTCGATGTTCTATTGTTAATAAAATATGGGTCTAAGAGATTTGCCAACTTCCCAACTTTTTTGGATTTGAGGTTGTAAATAAATAAGTATAAAAAAATATCCATCCATCCATCCATTTTCTAAGCCGCTTCTCCGTCAGGGTCGCGGGGGGGTGCTGGAGCCTATCCCAGCAGTCTTCGGGCGGAAGGCAGGATACACCCTGGATGGGTCGCCAGTCCATCGCAGGGCAGACAGACAGACACAGACAGTCACTCACACCCAGGGGTAATTTAGCACATCCAATTGGCCTGACTGCATGTCTTTGGACTGTGGGAGGAAACCGGAGAACCCGGAGGAAACCCACGCAGACACGGGGAGAACATGCAAACTCCACACAGAGAGGACCCCGGTCGCCCAGCCAGGGAATCGAACCCAGGCCCTCCTCGCTGTGAGGCGACAGCGCTACCCACCACGCCACCGTGCCGCCCTATAAAAAAATATATATATATAAAAATATTTAGAAATAATTTTTCACTTAACACGTTTAATTTTTCACTATATAATGTCAACAAAAACATTTTAAAATGATGTTCAATTCCTTTGGTCCTGGTTGAACTAAAGCAGCCTTCATTAGAAAGCTATAGGTGTGGTAATACCAAGTGTAAACATATTAGATATAGTTCAGATCAATGTTGGGGTTATGATTGGCTCCAGTATTTTGTCGCTCCCCCACCCAGCAGCTCGAATGCACTTCTGATATTAAAATCAAAAATAAAGCTTCTTGCTCATGCAGACCTCTAACGCTCACAGTGCTCCCTTATGAAGAATCTTGTAAAGAGGAGTAAGTGAGCTGGTTACTATATGAAGAATATGACACACTGACAACAGCAAGAAAAACAGCAGTGATGAGGACCGTGTTGTGTTTTCCTTCCTCAGTTTCCTGAAGATTTATTTAGCATGATTTCTGGTTCCTCCACTGTAAAGTAAGCCACCAGACCCCTCACATACATGCGCACAGAGATTAATGACAGCGTGAGTATCTAAACCTGGCCTGACAAAGTTGCTAAACCCTGTTGTAAACGTTTGCAATTCAGTTGCATTTGTTAGGTCTAGTGAAGCTGAAACTTAGTCAGGAACCATTACTAAGATGAATGTGCTTCATCTTACCAAAGCTTACAGCCCCCAGAGCATCTGTAAACCTGTAATTAGAGAGACTTGACAATTACACACAAGTATGCACACTCACTTTTAGCTCGGCTACTGACAGATCGGCTTCCCTCAAGCTTCTTCGTCGATGCCCCTGTAATGCAGACTTAATTCCACAGCAAATACTACTGCCTGCCGCTGTGTGTACAGTTCTCCTAGAAAATACCAACCACAGTGCTGGAGCTCACTGCTTCTGTCTGAACGGCTTTTCTGTATTTAAGAGGTATAAATGGCCTTAAAAGAGGAAAAAAAAAACAGAAGTTAATTGATACTTTTTTTTAATCCCACCTCCACATTTAACCCATCCGTGAAGTGAAACACCACATACACACTAGTGAATACACACACACTAGGGGGGCAGTGAGCACACTTGCCCGGAACGGTGGGCAGCCCTATCCACGGGCGCCCGGGAAGCAATTGGGTGTTAGGTGTCTTGCTCAAGGACACTTCAGTCATGTGTCGGCACTGGGGATCGAACTGGCAACCTTTCGGTCACAGGGCCAGTCCCCTAACCTCCAGCCCACGAGAAAAAAAAAAAAATCTCCCATGTCCTCCAGCCTTACTACGGAACACCTTTCTCAAATTCCATCATCTTTCCTTGCTGAGCTTGCACTTACATGGACACGCGCGCACACAATCCTGACCCTCCTGGGCATCTGGAGGTCATTGGGTTATTGCAGAAGACATGTAGGCCCAAGGGAGGTTGAAAAGAAGGGAGGGGGTTGGGGGGATGGGGGTGGGGGCTGGGGTGATGAATGCAGAGGAAAAAAAGGAAAGAGAGCATGTTGGCACAGAACTGGAAGCGCCTGGGGTGTATAAGAACAGAGACAGCGAGCGAGGGACAGAGAGAGGGAGAGGGAGGGAGAGAGAGAGAGAGAGAGAGAGAGAGAGAGAGAGAGAGAGAGAGAGCGCGAGACGAATAGAAGGGGGGATTCCACGCTGTGCTACTCTTGCCAGAGCCTGCTGGAGTCACGTGGGACTTGAGTGTGCAGGGTTTTCTAAGAAGTCAGCAGGAGGGGAGAGGACAGCTGGGTGCCTCTGCTGTGTCCCCTTAGCTCATTCTGTGGAGAAGAGGAAAAGCGTCATCCATCTCAACACCTTCTTGTTAAACGTGGTGGAGGTCACAGGATTACGCGTTACTGTGCTCATTAAAGCAATGGTTCTGCCCACTCTTACCTCAAATGGCGTCATTCAGTCAATACGTGTCTGGTGAAGTTCTCTACTGGAGCTGCAGGGCTAATGCAGCTAACAAGTAATAGAAACGTACAGCCTACCAGTTTAGCATCATGCAAACTGTATGCCTAAATCATCTCACATTTAAGATGTTACATAATCTCAAACTGACTTGCTTTTGCAGTTTCTGATCAGGGCCGCAAACCCTGAAAATCAGGATCTAATTTGCCAAAACAAAACAAATCAAAAATCATTAACTTCTCCAACTTCTTCATGTATTCTTTATGTATCTCCAAACTCCCAAAGTCCTTTGGCTCCACCACAACTCATATGCTTTCATTTCATGTACTAATCTACAAGTACAGTGCAGTGTCTTAAATGCTGACTGTAAAGGCCTGAATGAGGTATTTTGAAGTTTGAGGAATGAAGTTTGAATACCCCCAGTCAAACATATTTTCCACATGAAAATATGTTAATACAATCTCTACAGGGAACAAACTTAAACATGGCATGTTTAGCATGCAATTTCTATTTATACAATGAGCTTAACATACTGGGAATAAACTGACTTTTAAAATTGAGTTTGAACCAGTTTAGGAATGTTATTTTGGTGTTAGAACACAATGGGGATGTTATAATATTGGTTATTCAAGCTATATGCTGTTGTCCATTTTTTAGATAGCAGGACGCCACACAGTATCATAACCCACATACACTTTTCTGTGAATACTGAACACAATATAAAGCAATTGTGTGTTGACTTTTAGACATGCAGTTTATACAATGCTAAGTTGGTGGCCATATATGGACCATTCTACCAAATTCATCCAACTGTGCCTCACAGTAAAAACATCATTTGAAATACAATTAAGTTTTCAGACCTTAGACATTTCCAAGGATTATGTTCTAAGCTACCGAAGGGTATTAAAAGAGATAGTTATAAGGTAAATATATCCATCCATTGTCATCCGATTATCTGGGTCCGGGTTGTGAGGGCAGCAGCCTAAGCAAAGAGGGCGAGGCCTTCCTCTCCCCTGCCACCTCCTCCAGCTCTTCCTGAGGGATACCGAGGCGTTCCCAAGACAGTCGAGAGATATAACCCCTCCAATGTGTCCTGGGTCTTCCCCGGGGTCTCCTCCCTGTTGGATATGTCTGGAACACCTCCCTAGGGAGGCGTCCAGAGGCCATCCTTACCAGATGCCCGAACCACCTCAACTGGCTTCTCTCAACGTGAAGGAGTAGCGGCTCTACTCCGAGCCTCTCCCGATTCGTTGATCTTCTCACCCTATCTCTAAGGGAGTAGCCCGGTGACCCTGTGGAGAAAGCTCATTTTGGCCGCTTGTTTCCGTGATCTCATTCTTTCGGGCACTACCCAAAGCTCGTGACCAGAGGTGAGAGATGGAACGTAGATTGACCAGTAAATTGACAGCTTCGGCTTCCGGCTCAGCTCTCTCTTCACCATGATGGACTGGTATAGGGTCCGCATTACTGCAGATGCCACACAAATCCACCTGTCAACCTCTCACTCCATTTTTCCTTCACTCGTGAACAAAATCCCAAGATATTTAAACTCCTCCACTTGGGGAAAGAATTCACTCCCGACCTGGACAGAGCATCCTTTTCTGATTGAGGACCATGGTTTCAGGTTTAGAGGTGCTGATTTTCATACCAGCCGCTTCACACTCGGCTGCAAACTGGTCCAGAGAAAGCTAGAGGTCCCGGCCGGATCTCATCCACCCCCGGTGCTCTGCCACCAAGGAGTTTTCCAACCACCTTGGCTACCTCAGCCCGAGTGATGGACGGACCCTCACTCGGATCTCCAAGCTCTGCCTCCTCTAGGGAACGATCCTTGATGGGATTGAGAAGATCCTTGAAGTATTCATCCCGTTGAATTCAGCAGCCCGCCAGCCCCATTGTATACAGTGTTGGTCGGGAACTGCTTTCCTCTCCTGAGGCGCCTGACGGTTTGCCAGAACCTTCTCGGTGCCTGTCGATAGTCTTTCTCCATGGCCTCACCAAACTCCTCCCACACCTGAGTTTTTGCCTCAGCAACCGCCAAAGTCACAACCCACTTGGCCCTTCGGTACCCATCTTTTGCCTCCAGAGTCCCACAAGCCAACCAGGCTCGATACGACTCTTTCTTCAGCTTGACAGCTTCCTTTACCCGAGGTGTCCACCAAAGGGTTCGGGCATTGCCGCTACGATAGGCACCTGCAACCTTGTGGCCACAGATCCAATCCGCTGCATCGACAATGGAGGCACAGAACAGGGCCCGCATGGACTCGATGTCACCAGCCTCCCTCGGTATGCAGTCAAAGCTTTGTCAGATGTGGGAGTTGAAGATCTTTCTAGTAGGTTCCTCTGCCAGATGTTCCCAACAAATATATGTATATATATATATATATATATTATATGTATTGGGAAGTGTCTGTCCCAATCCCTTACCCTTACATTTCAGCTTGTAAAAACAATAATTATATTTTTAAAGAGCCATTTATTTCTTTTAAAGTGAAGTTGAAAGATTTAGATTTATAATTAGTTAAGTTTTTTTGTTAAGTTCATTTCAAAATGCTGTCCTACATTTATATGTCACTACTGAAGCACAAAGGCTGTGTTCAAAATAGCCTATATACTGCATGCATATACATTCTGCCCAAAAGTAGCAAGTTGTATGTGGTATGTGACCAATGCTTATCCAACAAATTTTCTCCAGTATGCCAGAGCTACCTGATGACGTGATGTACTTCACCCCAAAATCCAATGTGGCCAGGAAGCAACCAATGACATAACTGCCTAGATATTCTTAATACCTCTGGATTCACCATTTCTTCTAAACACTACAAACACAGAGCTGGTTTATGAGCCTGGCTTCTTCTTATTTCCACTGTTATATCAAAAACATGACTGTAAAATACTAGAGTGCACCTGAAGGTGAGTTGTCACTGATTGAGAGTGAATGGAGCTAAAAAAAAAAGTTTAAATAGTTTCTAACCACTTGCTCAGAACTTTCCTTTAATTTTAAAAAGTAGAAGGATGTATTCCATGAAAAAAGCAAAGAAACCGTACTTGTATGTAAATGAAAATGGGTTTTGGGCAGTAGAGCGGTAGCATTAATGTTACCGAGTGCTGATTGGTTGAGGAGTGAAACAGCTTATTGGCTGTTCACGTTGACTGACATCACGGACATACAAGAGATACTGTTTTAAACTCCTATAATTCAAGTTCAAAAGCATTTAAAATGTGTTATGCTGTGCTGTGCTCAGGAAATGTATCCTTTTATAATAAAATTATTAAAGCATTTATAAATTCTAACTGTTCGGGAGCGCCCCCTAGCGTTTGAGAGACCCGGAAGCTATTATAGAGTGGTAACTGTCCCCTCTACAAGTTCACTAGTAGTGCATCAATGTCGCTGCCACATTGGTCTGGATAACTTATTGTAACTGTCAGAAGACTGGAATGGAAAAATGCCTGAAATGTGTGCAGCCTGGGGCTGTAGAACCCTTTGCACAGTCCAGGCCAGATCTTGGATCACACGTAAGAGCGAACAGTCATTTGTGGTAGACTGGCCAGTTATATCATTATGTTGAGAGCTCTCTATAGTTGGCCACCAGAGATAGAATATTAATAGCTATGGTTAATGATAATGCCAACTAACTATGAGAACCGAGACTTTATTAGAAATCACTTCATCTAAATTGCCCATGATTAAGTTTCTTTTGGCCTTCAAACCAATTTTTATGGCAAGCTAATTGTTTCGGTTGAGTGCCTGACATTATAAATCTGACTGTAGTTAGCTGGCTAACTAGCTTTCCCAGAGAGAGAGTTGAGGCAGTGGGAAGGTGAAGAGGTGGATTCCTACTTAAAAATGTGCTATTTAGTTTTTGCTGTGACTGTTCTGACCTGGAGCACTACAAAAGCTAAAACGATGGTGACGTAGACAGAAAAATGAAGCTGAAGTTGGCTCGGCTTATTCAGATATTCTGTTCCGCCTTAAAAGGTGCTGCACCTGCAGTGACTTCTGGAAAAGTCGAGTAAGAAGCCAATTTCAAGCTCATGACTTCAAAAGTCATTTCCACTATGTAAAAAAAAATAAAATAAAATAAAGATTTCATGTATTATGTATGAACATCTCCACAATATTAACCTAAGAAAATAATCCAAGTCCATGCACGGAAAACATCAGTTTTCTTATGGCAGTGAATTATTTTCCAGCATGTTAGTAATTCACTCGGACCAGGCCGAATCGGTCAGTGCGGTGTCTGCGTGGATGTGTCTGTTGAAAACAGCCAAATGAAATAAATTCGACC
Source organism: Pygocentrus nattereri (assembly GCF_015220715.1). NCBI lineage: Eukaryota > Metazoa > Chordata > Actinopteri > Characiformes > Serrasalmidae > Pygocentrus > Pygocentrus nattereri. The sequence goes on along the minus strand of NC_051221.1, from coordinate 39,864,454 downwards.
AAATGCTGCTGTACTCAGTGCAACGCCGAGGCCACACCTCTGCTGGTCTTGGGGTGGGTTTGCTTACTTTGTCTATTTAAAGGTTAACTTTATGCATAACGTGGATAAAAGAGTAACTCCGCCAAGCCGTACACTCAAGCAACAGAGGAAGCCATGCATTTAGAAACCACACAATTTCAAAAGTTCCTTGTGTGAAGGTTTTATAGAGGGTGGGGATGTTAACACAGTAATTGACAGATGGCCACCTAAGGATAAAGAAGCATGTGAACTAAAAAAAAAACAAGTGCAAGAATGGGGTTGTTAGATATATGGAGACATATGTGCCCAACACAGAAAATGATTACTTGGAGTAGTAAGAATAAATCTGAACTATCTCATATTGATTTCTGGTTTCAGAAGAGATAATAGACAGATGTGTAGAATTTAACAGACCACAGAGCTTAACTTAACAGACCACAGAGCTTAACTTAACAGACCACAGGGCTTAACAGACCACAGGGCTTAACTTAACAGACCACAGGGCTTAACTTAACAGACCACAGGGCTTAACAGACCACAGAGCTTACCTTAACAGACCACAGAGCTTAACTTAACAGACCACAGGGCTTAACAGACCACAGGGCTTAACTTAACAGACCACAGGGCTTAACTTAACAGACCACAGGGCTTAACTTAACAGACCACAGGGCTTAACTTAACAGACCACAGAGCTTAACTTAACAGACCACAGGGCTTAACTTAACAGACCACAGGGCTTAACTTAACAGACCACAGAGCTTAATTTAACAGACCACAGGGCTTAACTTAACAGACCACAGAGCTTAACTTAACAGACCACAGGGCTTAACTTAACAGACCAAAGGGCTTAACTTAACAGACCACAGAGCTTAACTTAACAGACCACAGGGCTTAACTTAACAGACCAAAGGGCTTAACTTAACAGACCACAGATCTTAACTTAACAGACCACAGAGCTTAACTTAACAGACCACAGAGCTTAACTTAACAGACCACAGGGCTTAACAGACCACAGGGCTTAATTTAACAGACCACAGGGCTTAACTTAACAGACCACAGGGCTTAACTTAACAGACCACAGAGCTTAACTTAACAGACCACAGGGCTTAACTTAACAGACCACAGAGCTTAACTTAACAGACCACAGGGCTTAACTTAACAGACCACAGGGCTTAACAGACCACAGAGCTTAACTTAACAGACCACAGGGCTTAACTTAACAGACCACAGAGCTTAACTTAACAGACCACAGAGCTTAACTTAACAGACCACAGGGCTTAATTTAACAGACCACAGGGCTTAACAGACCACAGAGCTTACCTTAACAGACCACAGGGCTTAACTTAACAGACCACAGGGCTTAACAGACCACAGAGCTTAACTTAACAGACCACAGGGCTTAACTTAACAGACCACAGGGCTTAACAGACCACAGGGCTTAATTTAACAGACCACAGGGCTTAACTTAACAGACCACAGGGCTTAATTTAACAGACCACAGGGCTTAACTTAACAGACCACAGGGCTTAATTTAACAGACCACAGGGCTTAACTTAACAGACCACAGGGCTTAACTTAACAGACCACAGAGCTTAACTTAACAGACCACAGGGCTTAACTTAACAGACCACAGAGCTTAACTTAACAGACCACAGGCCTTAACTTAACAGACCACAGGGCTTAACAGACCACAGAGCTTAACTTAACAGACCACAGGGCTTAACTTAACAGACCACAGAGCTTAACTTAACAGACCACAGAGCTTAACTTAACAGACCACAGGGCTTAATTTAACAGACCACAGGGCTTAACAGACCACAGAGCTTAACTTAACAGACCACAGGGCTTAACTTAACAGACCACAGGGCTTAACAGACCACAGGGCTTAATTAAACAGACCACAGGGCTTAACTTAACAGACCACAGGGCTTAACTTAACAGACCACAGGGCTTAACTTAACAGACCACAGAGCTTAACTTAACAGACCACAGGGCTTAACAGACCACAGGGCTTAACAGACCACAGGGCTTAATAGACCACAGGGCTTAACTTAAAAGACCACAGAGCTTAACTTAACAGACCACAGAGCTTAACTTAACAGACCACAGGGCTTAACTTAACAGACCACAGGGCTTAATTTAACAGACCACAGGGCTTAACAGACCACAGGGCTTAATAGACCACAGGGCTTAACTTAACAGACCACAGAGCTTAACTTAACAGACCACAGGGCTTAACTTAACAGACCACAGGGCTTAATTTAACAGACCACAGGGCTTAACAGACCACAGGGCTTAATAGACCACAGGGCTATCTCTATTAGGATCAATCTACAGGATTCAGCTACGACAAATCGTAATCACTGGAAATGAAATAAAACACCACTTTCTAATGAAGTATTTACGCAAGGTTAAAGAGGTAATTACTACATATTGTACACTATACTGCATCTATTCTTTGTGACTTTGGACACAACATCGATTTTTTTTCTTGAATTAGCCCAATAAGCCAGTTAACTTTAAACGTATTAATTAAGGTTCCATTAATTAAAACCTCTAAACCACCACTACTTTTATTATGACATAAATGGAAAATTGTTCAACATCTGATATGTTTTCTATGTTCTATTGTGAATAAAATATGAGTTTCGTTAAATATAGTTAAATCTATTTTATTTGAGAGTTTCATTATTTCTTCAAATATTATAACTTTTTTTTTATCTGTAGAAATTGATTTCCCCATCACAACTGGAAAATAGTCACATATTTAGGATTTGTTATAGGGAAAGATGAGAATGAGCGTAGTATGGATAATGTGAAACCTGTCCTTGAAAAAAAGAAAAAAAAAATGGAAGGATTTTATTATGCAATGTTGAGGTCATCTCCAGATCTGTTTACATATCTTTATCTTTAGATATGCCCCATAACATCTGTCAAGAGTTAGACAGAACGCTGTTCAACTTCCTCTGGAAGTACTTGTTTAATTTGACGGGTGTAGCTGAGATGTGACTAGACTGAAAAATGACCTGTTAAAATGTCCAAATGTCAAACAGGCTCTACCAGCGTGGACACTGGCTCATAAGCATATGAATATGCTATAGCTTTTGGGGCTATACCACAACAAATGTTACAGCTTCTTAAAGAGCTCAGCAAATAGTGATGTGGATGTCCCAGAGAACGGTCTTTTATTCATATCCTTAAATATAAATGTACAAACCGGTATATTAGGAGAGTAATATCTAATGAAAGAATTTCTAAACAACAATATTAGTCTTTGGTTTTGGGGAACATAAATGGGAATAAAACATGGCCCTTTTGTGAGAAATATTGTATGAATAATAATAAGCAAGTGATAATTTTTTAATCCCACAGCCGGGATTCCACCTCCGCATTTAACCCATCCGTGAAGTGAAACACCACATACACACTAGTGAATAGACACACTAGGGGCAGTGAGCACAGTTGCCTGGAGCAGTGGGCAGCCCTATCCACGGCACCCGGGGAGCAGTTGGGGGTTAGGTGTCTTGCACAAGGACACCTCAGACATGGACTGTCGGCGCTGGGGATCGAACCGGCAACATTCCGGTCACAGGGCCAAGATATTAACATACTAAAAATGGGCTAGCAATGATTCCTACGCAGTGATAGGAGGGCTGAGGAAAGGGTGCCGGGCGCGTCACATATCGCAGGGTTTGTCAGGCTGTGGGCTGAGGATCACTAGCAGGCCGTGAAGCACCCTGAAGTGGTCACCGGGCCTTCAAGTTGGAAGAGGCAGTAGTTCGTAGTGAACATCAGGAACATCATAAAAACGTTAGTGGCCAATGCAGATTGCCTGTTAAGGCACAAGCCACCTGGCACTGCCTTTGATTGATCTGATTTACCTTTACATCATGGATTCCTTTGACTCTGAAACTTGTCAGTAATTACGCTGATATTCTGAAATAGGTGTATATTTGTATTCTTACAGAATCTGACAGTAGGAAATGTGATGCAGGTCTAAGGTCTACTAATACCCTTACATTGCTTCCAGTCATAAAACCAGACAGCAGAGCAGAACAACGGAGCTGCTACTCACAGTAGCAGGCTTCTGAGATGCTTCATTACTAGCAGTCCAGCTTTTCTGCCCTTTTACTGAATGAGATTCTATCAGGAGGGGGTGGAAGTGGAGCGGTCCTGATGGACTGATATTATGCAACCGTTCCTCCCCACTGTCAGTGACTGACGTGAATGACGGAGGCTGAATCGTTACCGCTGTGTTTTTTCATGACAGGTGTAATGAGCTCTGGCCTAACTCATTCCATTTCCCCTCCTTTTTCTGTCCCGAGTGAAAAAATGGTGTTGGTGACAAGGGCAAAATGATGATTGCACGAACCCTTTTACGGCTCACACATTTGCCTCTTTGGCAAAAAAACCCAGACTAAATGATGATAATGCTCTGATTATCTCAATGCACTGCCTCTGGTCAGTGTTAGACTACACTGATACGAGTGGCTCCCTCTCCCATTTCCCTCCAAACCAGACAGTGCTATAAATACTGAGCACATTTTACGGGAAAGAGATGGTTGAGAATGTGCAGTTTGTGTGTTTATGATTCTGAGCACAAAAGAAAGAAAATGGGCAAACCAGCTTCTAGTGATTAAAGTGAAAGGACAGAGAGCCGAGTGTGGGAAAATAACTCGAGCACTGCTGTTTTTAAAACAAGGTTAATACACATTTGATCACTCATTACTGCGTACAGCACCTGTGACCATGTAAATGTGACCATGTAAACAAGACCAAAGGAAATGTATTGACGCAACATAAGTGGTTATCAGACGTGTTGTGGTTGAAAATTTCCATAGTGTTTAAAATCGATCTCATAATGCTAGATTTTAAATGTGAAGACCTCGCCGAAGAGACAACGTTCAGAACACACCTCTTTATTTTCTCCTTCAGTAACGCTGATGGAATATGTCAATGAAAACTTGAATAATTCAGAAAACTAGACGCAATCGTTGCAGGCGAGCAAGCAAGTCAGTTTCATTGTGCATGAATGTTTTTATTGAGGCATTTGCAGTTTTTTCAGGTTGAGAAATCAGCAGTTGCTCTGTTTTATCTCAGTATGGCCGTCTTTGTGGAGAGGGATGAACTGCTTTGTTCTACACCTAATTGCTAACTCGCAGCTTTGACTAAATGTTAATAGCAGAGTAAATTTCCACAGGGGGGCTGCAGGAAGGGGCTACAACTAAAACTTCTAGAACTTTCGCAGAAGACTGGCTACTTTTAAGTCACTGTTAAAAATCTGGCCGCTGACATCTTTTCTATTTAGAGAGCAGTGCTATGACATATTTCCTGATAGCTCTCTTTGATCACCTCTAATAAGATTCTTGGAACAGAACTTAAGAGAACTGAGCAGAGCATAATTAACATACTCTGAGGGAGGACAGTCACCTTGTTCTCAATTGTGCCATTTTATTCCCCAAAAGCTGTTCAGACATCTGGTTAAAAGTGGTCAGATGAAAGGCAGCTGATATTAAATGATTTCTTTTTTTCTTCAACAGAACTGCCGTAATAGACAAACTTGAATTAGGAGTTTTTCATCAGGGGAAAAGTCACCCAACTGTGCTGGACTAAAGCCCTTCAGGACTGGCACTGGACACCACCAATCTACACTCACCAGCCACTTTATTAGGTACAAAAGGGGATTTAAGGGACTTTGAACGTGGCGTGGTTGTTGGTGCCAGACGGGCTGGTCTGAGTATTTCAGAAACTGCTGATCTGCTGGGATTTTCACACACAACCATCTCTAGGGTTTACAGAGAACGGTCTGAAAAAGAGGAAATGTCCAGTGAGTGGTCAGTTGTGTGGACGAAAATGCCGTGTTGATGTGAGAGGTCAGAGGAGACTGGGCAGACTGGTTCCAGATGATAGAAAGACAACAGGAAATCAAATAGTCCCTTGCTACAACCAAATAATGCAGAACACCATCTCTGAACGCACAACATGCTAAACCTTGAAGAAGATGGGCTACAGCAGCAGAAGACCACACCGGGTGCCACTCCTGTCAGTTAAGAACAGGAAACAGACAATTCACACGGGCTCATAGAAATTGGACAATAGAAGATTGGAAAAATGTTGCCTGGTGTGACGAGTCTCGATTTCAGCTGCGACATTCAGAAGGTCAGAATTTGGCGTAAACAACATGAAAGCATGGATCCATCCTGCATTGTATCAGCGGTTCAGGCTGCTGGTGGTTTAATGGTGTGGGGGATATTTTCTTGGCACACTTTGGGCTCCTTAGTACCAACTGAGCATCGTTTAAATGCCGCATGCCCAGTGTCGTTGCTGACCACATCCATCAGTTTATGACCACAGTGTACCCATCTTCTGATGGCTACTTCCAGCAGGATAATGCACCATGTCACAAAGCTCATATCATCTCAAACTGGTTTCTTGAACATCACAATGAGTTCCCTGTACTCCAATGGCCTCCACAGTCACCAGATCTAAATCCAATAGAGCACCTTTGGGATGTGGTGGAACAGGAGATTCGCATCGTAGATGTGCAGCCGATAAATCTGCAGCAACTGCATGATGCTATCGTGTCAATATGGATCAAAATCTCTGAGAAATGTTTCCAACACCTTGTTAAAAGTCTGCCATGAAGAATTAGGGCAGTTCTGAAGGCAAAAGGAGGTCCAACCTTTTACCAGCAAGGTGCACCTAATAAAGTGGCCAGTGAGTGCACATGAAGTGGTGGAGGGCTTCATTGTTCTGGCCTTGGGTTGGCCATTGATGTTAAAATGCTTTGCTTCAAATTGTATTAAGCATTACGCATTCTTCAAGTTCAACTTCCAGCAGGGTAAAGCAGGAACAGAGAAGAAAAATTGGGGCTATACTAGTGAAGCAGTTGGTGTAGGTGGACCACATTTCAATTTCAAAATGCTTTCATTCTACAGAACCAACCATAAAAATTAGTTGCAAATACCTAGAAGCATGACTGGGCAGACTTTTCTGCCGCCAGTCGAGCAGTTTTTCCTGCTGAACACTACCAAAAAACCACATTCAACTCCAGAGGAACAGAGTAAGATTAGAAACTGGCCTTTGGATGAGTTGCAAGCTGCTCTCTCGTCAGCCAAAGCAAGAAATAGAGCAGATTCCTCAACTAGAATTCAGAGACACAGAGCAAAGAGAGTGACCACACAAAACATTGTCCAGAGACGCTGGCTGCCACTCTGTTTTCTGAGGCATCAATTGTAATCGACTCCTCAAGTGTATCGCACTTCTGACTGCAGTTGTGTGGCTAGGTGGAGAGATACACTGCACTCACCAGCACCCCACCGAGGACTTTCCTTTCATTAGCCTGCAACCCAAATGTGATTTGAAACATATTTGGGGGTCTGAATTATTGAGTGTGTTTCATTTTGCCTCCAAACGCCTTAAAGGGGAAACATGCTCTGGCCTCATGAAAAATAGATCCCTGAATTCTCTAGCTTCGGCTTCTCACACACAGACACAAGCATGCCCACACGGGCACACACTGCTTTCTTTGCTCTGTTTGATCTAGTTGCACCATGTCTGACGGAATTAGGGGGTGGGAAAAAAAAAACCCATCAACTCTCTTAACAGGCACACCAGCACGTGCTGACGCACGCTTTCGTGCTGAACAGCTAATCAGTTCTAATTTGGAACCCTGTTCCACGCAGGATGACAAGCCGTGATTATCACCCAGGGCACACTATACATGCCATTCTCTGTCCTATTAGTAAATTATAATATAAAGCGGATACGTTTGATATTTGCTATTAGACAATCAAATGATCAGGCAGAGGCGACATTAATGGAGAATTAGCTATCCATTCATTCTCAGTGAGACACAGAAAAGAAGACTTTGCTCATTTTTATTTAGCAGATTTAAATACACTGACAGGGTCTACCTTGAAAATGAATTCAAACACTGTTGTTTTCTGCTATGGCAGGAGAGACAGAGAGGAGAAGATGAAGAAACAACCGTTATATGTAAACATCCCAGAGGAGTAGAATGAATGCTTGTCAAGGCGTTGGCAGCTTTTCTTTGTGCCACAAAAAGAGAAAAAAACACTCCTTACACAAAAGTCCAGAAAGATCAAACACTCATACATTAAAAAATACACTCATTAGTTTCACTTTGAGTGCACTTATCTAGCATCAAAATAATATCCATATACATTTAAATATAGAACTTTGTCTCATGATTAAGGAAGCGTTTTCTCAGGAAGCTGTTGAACTCATGATCTCTCTGTGCAAACCCCGCCCTTCTGAAAGTCCCGCCCTCTGAAGTAGAGCTCATACTGGAGCAGAACTACATTGGGTTTGGCTGTGGAGAAGCATTAAACAGTATGGTGACTGGCTAAAAATAAACACAGAAATGATAATTGGCTAACAATGTCATGGTAAGTTGGTCCTATTTTTAAGTATCTACAAGTGAAGTCACCTGTAGCCCTGCTCTCTTTAAAAAGAAAAAGGGGGAAAAAAAAATAAAAAATAACCCCAAAAAGATCCTTGGGCAGAAGAGGGGAAATGCACAGAGTGTGAAAGAAGACCGAGAGAGATGAATGCTGCAATATTGCAAAAAAAAAAAAAAAAAAAAAAAAGAGAGCATATTAACGCTTTGTTATGATGTTTTTTCCCTCTTTCTCTCTGCAGATGCATCTTATGTTCCACAAGGTCTTTGGAATGGCAGGACTTAGCGACGGTACCCAAACTCATCTGCGTCGTCGGCACGGAAGTCTCCATAGCGCCAAATATTGAGCTGAAACGAGAGACGGAAAAACAAACATAAGTTTTTTTTGTGGAACACTGAACAGAAAAAGGCCTACAACTGATTATATCCCCCAGCAAAACCTTATATTATAAACATTACAACATACTGCAGTCCAAATATAAGACTGAAAAGGTCAACTAATGAGCTATTTATAGCTTATATTATTATAGTATTGTTTTCCTCTTTCATAAAGTGCAAAAATGCTCAGATAAGAGAAACTTGTTTTTTTTATCTTGTGAACGCAGGGAAAAAAGTCACTACATCATTTTGCACTAAGAATAGAAAGAACAGCCGTTTAAAGCAGCCTTTTACACCAGCCAATTTAGGTCCAGCCATGTGTGGACACATCCTCATTTCATTCTATTCCGTCGATTTCAACTAGGCTTCACCTCATAAAACATAGAAGCGCTTTTTCTGTTCAGCGTTCCATTTCCGAGCAGCGGAATGGCCTTAGATTCAGAGTGGCTTAGGAGAGCGGATGAGAAAGGAGTCGTACAGGCTTCACTCTTTCACTGAGTGCTCCCTCTTTCTCTCATCATTGAGTGTGTGTGTGTGTTCAGCTGTTAAGTCGTAGAGAATCACAGCTAATTAGCGGCTATGATAATTAGCGCCGTTGTTAGGAGAGACATCATCATCAGCTCCTCGCATGGCTCAGTTTGCAGCTCCCACAGCAGAGCTCGCCACTCGTGTCTTGTTAAACATCCATTGGCCTCTGATGGGGAGCCGCGTGGAAGTGAAGATTGTGCTGCTAGTGAAAGCTGGCCTGCACCCCACCAAAACAGGCAGAATGGGTCAGTAACAGCACTCGTTCTGAAGGCCTGATCATTTCAGCTCTGGTGCCTCCAGAGAAAACGGGCACACAGCCCATGCAGGACAGTGCTGTAACGTCAGTGAGACGTGATGGCTCCACAACAGAGTGGAGACGACAGGGAAAGAAAAAGAGAGAATGGGGAATAGAGAGAAAGAGAAAGAGAAAGAGAGAGAGAGAGAGAGAGAGAGAGAGAGAGAGAGAGAGAGAGAGAGAGAGAGAGAGAGAGAGAGAGAAAGAGAAAGAGAAAGAGAAAGAGAGAGAGAAAGAGAGAGAGAGAGAGAGAGAAAAATGGGGGAAGAGTAAGAGAATAGGCAAAGAAAGAATACGGAGAGAAAATTGGGAAATAAGAGAGAGGGAGAGAACAGGGGAGAAAGAATGGGGAAGATAAAGAGAGAATAAGGACAGAAAGAATGGGGAGAGAGAAAGAATAGGGAAGAGAGAAAAAGAATAGAGAAGAGAGAAAGATTGGGGGCAGAATGGGGAAGATACAGAAATAGAAAACGAAGAGAATGGGAAAAGAGAAAAAAGGGAAGAATTGTGAAAAACAATGTATATTGGTAACTGAAATTATCATCTGATATACATGTTTCTCATTTTGTGACCATAAGCTTGTTATAAGATTATTTAACTTAATTAAATAAGTATAAATGTCTAGAACTAAGTCAAATTCACCACACTGGCAGATAATTTTGCTTATTTTGAGAAATATGCTTGAATCAAACAAGCAATTACCTGCCAATATAGTGAAAGGATGTAACTTACTAAAACTTATTTCAACAAGTAAAAAACATCAAGAAATAAGTAATGATAATCTTATCATAAGCTTACAAACAATCTCAAAATCAGAAATGTTACATATCTGCTAGATCATTTCACTTGTGAAGTTAATTTTTGCAGGGCACAGACAAATGGCTCAAGCAAGGAAGAGAAAAAAATAGAGAGGTATGGAAAGAAAACTAAGGAAAGGGAGATGGGGAGGGAGAGAGACAGAAAGAGAATGAGACAGACAGACAGACAGGATGAGTAGAAAGATCTGGGGAAGCTGTAAGAAAGAAAAGGTGGATGAGCAGAACAGAGAAAGGGGGAGGGCAAAAAAAAGTAAGAGTACAGATAAGAAATAGAGAAAGTTCACTGAGTGTGGAGAGGTAGTTGAGGGCAGAGGAGGACCAATGGAAGGTGAGGCAAGATGGAAAAGGATTGGTGGATGGACTTACCCTAGCACTCTTTGCAGACTCCTGGCTATTTAGATACTCGGTCACCTGGAAAACAAGCAGAAGCATAGTGCTTAGGCTAAGAACTGAGATTAGTGTCACATGGCAGAGCTGACTGAGGATTAGTGGCTTCAAAAAGGGGTAAACAACAATAAAGATGACAACATGAATCACCCACCCACAAAGCAATGCAGCAAATGAAAACAACCAGCTATATAGCAGGTGGGCTTTACCAATGTGTGTCTATGACATACCTTAATACATCCCCGCGTCCTACCAGCCCACTCAAACTCATTTTCTAATCCCGTTCTACATGTAGCCCATCACTGAAAGGGGTCTTCGAAGGAAATCAAATCAGGGTCTTTAGTCACGTGAGTGGCAGAGGGGTTTTATTTGAGGGTGGATTTGGTCGGGAAGTGAAAGCGCGAGTGCTTACAGGCTGTTCTTGGACCGATATCACTGGATCTCTCTCTCTCTCTGTCTCTCTCTCTCTCTCCCCCTGCCTCCCTCCCTCCCGATGAGCAACAGCACGAGCAGGCCTGCACAAAGCGACCATATTGACCGTTTCTGCCAGAGTGGCCATTTAGAATCATCGACTGAACCATGGATGAGTCACGCAGGGAAAAGTGAGAGAGAAGGTGTGCAAAGGAAACAGGAGAGGAAGGGGGAAAGGGAAAAAAAGAGGCATGGATAATCTGCTCAGCTCAAGGTGCAAACCTCTCAGAGGATGCCACTGTGATAGATGGCTTCAGGATGTAAGGGAGGGGTGGGATGCAGCATATTACACTGAACCCATATTTCCCAGCTTATTAGGAACAGTTGAGATCACAGCCAAGAAATTAACACAAATCCACAAAGATGCCAGATGTTGAAAACTGCAACGTGTGAGTTCTTTCAATAGTGTGTTTCAGTGCGCGTGTTAGAGGGTGTGGGGGTGTATTTAGGTCTTAATTGCTTAGCTAGCGAGCTGATTCTGCAGTGCTGCAGAACACACGGAGAGAGAGCGAGAGAGAGAGAGAGAGAGAGAGAGAGAGAGAGAGCGAGAGAGAGAGAGCACGAGAGAGCGAGAGAGAGAGAGAGAGAGACAGAAGCATGTCTGGAGGCTCCAGCTGCAGACTGTGTGGAAAAGTGCAGCCAGCGCATAGGCCATCCATCAAGCCTGTGGCCTGCATGAACCACACAAACATGCATGCGATGCAACCAATGCTAAAGAAATGCATAGCTTTCCCAAAGACACTATCATAAGATGGTCTAAAGGTGTTTAGTAGATGTTGAAGGTTCTATTCTCTGCGTGATTTTTCTCAGGCTTTATAATATCACTTAATCAGTCATTGTTTTTCGGCGGCAACGGAGACAGGCGAGCTGACAGAACAAAGCAACTTCTGGACAAAAGTCAAAAGAATTTGTGCTGCTCTGGATGTGTCGGCCAAAGTGTGTTTTAAACAGCAGCAACACAAACCAGGCTGCAGGTATGTGGTAAAAAAACAGTGTTTTTACTGAGCTGTTAGCCTCTTTTTTTTTTTATTTTATTTTGCATGATGAGATGCAATGGGTACCTGAATAGTGATTTCAGTACTGGCATCTTGGATGGTTAACCCTCTAAAATCCCTGGCTTACTGCATACCGAGGCTTAATATTTAGTAACTACATGACCTACAATGCAAACTGGCTGAGTTATACAAGTTATAGAAGTGTGTGGTAAAACTTTAAAACCAGCCTCTGGGTCCTGGCCATATATAAGGAGTTACCAGGATGTAGCCTATCCAGCACCAGCAGTACATGTCTGTCACTTAAGATAAAGAGCATGTCTGTCACTTAAGATAAAGAGCATGTCTGTCACTTGTAAAGACAGTTTTGTCTGTTGGTTCAATTTTTCCCTCCTTTTCACCGCTCACTAATAAACAGTGTAAAACTCTGAGACTGTGCATCAGTAAAAGAACAGCACGAATGTAAAGTTAAAGTAAACTGGAGTTTAGAGCAGATGGGTCGTTATTGCACCTTTTTCCACCAAACTTGTCACCAAAACCCCAAAACACCACAATACTATGTTGCACAGTAATTGAAAATCAAACCGCACAGCCACTATGCCCCAAACATTCAAAGTGTGTTTTAAAGTTTGGCTCTCTCAATCTCCACACTGAAATGAACTGAAATGGCCCAAGTGTCTCTCTCTCTCAACCTTCAGGTTGCCCTGCCTGGGGAGTGTTGGAATGAAATAGGTTTTGGTCAGTGGTGCGTGTCATTCGGGATGTGTCTCATGCTTTAAGCGTGGCTGTGGTGGCACTGTGTGTGTGTGTTTGTGGTCGGGGGGGGGGGGGTTTAAGACTTATGCGAGAAGAGGCAAAAGTGTCCATTACAACCAAGACACTAACACTCTTTCTGGTTAATGAGGAATCGGGCTGTCAGCAGGAAGTGTCTTCCCTTCCCACAAACACCACCACACTAAGGGCTGGGTAGTGGAGTGAGGGTTGATGAAACATGACAGAGGGTGATGGGGGGGGGGGGGGGGGGGGGGTGGTGTGTGTGTGAAAGTCTGTGAGTGAGACAAGAGAGACTGAGAGGGGTAAAAGGCGATAGTGCTCCGTCAACCCGGGCTTTAGCGTGGCTAAAGCAGGAGAGGATGACAAACCACACAGGTAGCTCCACTCCTCTTTACTCACCCCTATTAGAGTGAACGAGTAAACTTTGTCAATGCTTTCCAAAAAAAACAACAACAACAAAAAAAAACCCTTACACCTCCCAAAGGACAATCTCACTGGCTCCCCCTCAGCACAATCACAGAGTAATAAAAATGTTATACCTCCCATGGGCCTCCTCAGCTGGCCCCTACAGCTCAATTACACTGGAGGAAAGTAGCCTGGGGTGGGTGACTACCAGTCGTAAGGTTTGCAGTAGAAGAGCTTTGAAACACTGAATTTCCCTTTCATGTAATAACTGCAGCAACTTGAGGCGTTTCAGCAGCGCCCCTTCTTTAACACTTGTGTTGTTTAAAACATGCATTTAATCACAGGACTGGCTGATCCTTCTATAAGAGTTGTCACCAGCCCTGAAAATTAGAAACTAGCCTTCTAGAAAAAATAGGCTACTTACTTTCTAAAAAGAAATGAGGAATAGCAGCAGTCAAAAAGGGCATTTACAAAAGTTGGGACAAAATTTCGGGTTTACAAATCTCGGGTTGAGTGATCCTCAAAGGGTAGCTGCTGCTGTGGCACACAAAGGCCCTAGATCAAGTCCTCCTGTTTTCAGTTATTAAACGCAGCCAATGAATTGATTCCCATAGTTACTTAAAACATGAGACAGCAAAAGCTTAGTAATACATAAAACTAAGGACCTCAGAAGCCCGCACCAGCGGAGCAATAAACTGACGTTCAGACATCAATCTGATGGCTGTTTTATAGGAAATATGTAACAAAAAGACTATTAGGATAGTAACAGTAAAACCCAGATAGAATAAACAAACGATAGTACTCTAATGTGAACAACGTATCTGCATCTGAGCTCTATTCATGTTTTTTTTCTTGTGAGTTAAACTTGCTCTTAGGTCTGCCTGTCTACACTAGCATGGGCTGAAGCATAAATATATACACAGGCATCTGTGGGCTTTACTAAGTACAACCAATACAATTTCGTGCTTGACTGAGCACTTTAAGTTCTCTTTGTTGGCAAATAATTTTTGCTGGTAATAACATTTACATTCCATATAAACCAATGACCACAGCATGGTACCTCATCAGGATTCTCACCCTTTCTGCAGGATGAAATGCCACATCATCTAGACTTTATAACTTTACACACTGTGTTCAGTGTCCTAGTCTTTTGTAAGTCATCAACTCACCACATTAAAGGAAAACATGAATATATGTATTAGTGATACTGCATCAGCATTTTTTCCTCTGAAGTAAATTTTAAATCATGGCATCCTGAGTCTATAACTGACAACAGAATACACACATGTCTATAGCTTTCCTGGAAGGAAATGCATGGATAGGTCTGGAAATGCATGCTTTTGAAATCCATAATTTTCCAGCCAGACTACATTTGCACAATAACCTTGAAGGCAATTATCCTTTTATGGTTTCATTCAACATTGTGGTATTATTGGCAATTTAGAGAAGGTCCAGCTAGCAAATAACAAAATATGGAAGTGTCAATGAGCAGGTAAAAGCACAATATCTAGTCAAGTCACCGGCATTGGTTGAAATAACAGACCCAGTATTTTCGACAGATCATAGTTAGCCATCAGTAGGGATATGCTCTATGATTGTAATTGCTGGTAATTAGTGAGTAGGCAATGATGTGTGTGTAAAGCTAATGAACTTCAAATGGCACCAGTGTCACTTAGGCAAGCTGATGGTGCGAGGCAGTGGAGTGTCAGCAGAGAAATCTCCGTCTCACACGCACTCAAACTCCCTCATACACAAATACTTGCGCACAAAACAGAGACTGCCATGCAGTCAGTTTTATGGGGAGGCAAGGGAGAACAATCCAAACATCAAGCAACTAAAAAGAAGGCAGCTCAACTACTTTGATCTTCTCCTACAAAAGGTAAACTGCAGAGCCAGACGTGAATCATCTTTGAATATTTAAGGCCGGTCCTTTAGTTAGCATTAGAAAATGTTTTTAATAACGTCTGTTTGCATTACAGTGTTGCATTTTGGTGCAACTGTAATGCCCACTTGCTTTCATAAAATGCTTAAGTATGCATGTGATGTACTGTTACAAAAAACAAACAAACAAAAAAAAAAACCTTTGAGTACAAACTTATTTGAAAAAAGTCAGTCTGTGCTTGCTGATACCACCTCCACAATTCTGGAACTGAACATCCGTAAAAGAAAATGCCAGCTTGATCTCAGGCTAATGCACAGCCATCAGCCTTAAAACCAGCTCATAAGTCTCAGCCTCTTATCAGAGCACCTGTATTAACAGCACTGGAGGGTGGGGGGAGGAGAACAAACTGTCTTATCTAACACCCACTCTCTATCTAACCCTCTCTCTCACTATCTCTCTCTGCGTACTAGACTCAAGTGAAAGTATCTTGTTTGCTCTCAGATGTGTCGACTCTGGTCCGTAGGCTTTAGGAGAGCTCAGATTTGCTGACAGACAGCAAAGCAGGTGTCAAGCACTGCTGATATACTCAGAGAAGAGTGGAGGACAGGTAAAGAGTGAAGATCTCAAGGCTCTTTACCTCCCAGGTCCCCCGACTCCTCACGTGGGATATATAAAAGGAATAAAATATCAAAGAGAGAGCGTGAGAGAGAACGAAAGAGCAAAGAGCTGTATTTAATCTTGGGGGTGGGGTTTGCTCCCATGGCAGGTTGCTATGTTATGAAAGCAGTGTAAATAATTACCGTATATTAATGACATTTCAAATCACATCTCATTTCGTTAGAAATGAAAGGTCTAATCCAGCACATTTACTTTAACTCTACAGATTATAATTCATCATGCTGCTTGCAGAGACATGCAAGTGGAAGCAAATTTCCAAACAGCAGCCAACTGCACTAGAAATGTAGGCTGTAAGTGAACGAATGGCAGAGGATGGCTTCAATTACAAACGTGGACTCATCTCATAAAACCTTCCTCTACATCTCTACTCTAGAGATTTCCCCATTGCACAATAAACCTGTTAAACCAAGTCTTTTAAAAAATATTTGACTTCAACCGCTATCCTGTAGAACTACGTGATTTCCGGGCAGAAGCACATAACCCATGTTTAACCAACTCAACTGTTCACAATTCACCAGCATGGCTCTCTAGCTATCTGCTAAATAATTCAACTTGTTAAAGTGTGCAGGGCAACACACAAAGTCTGCTGAGAATCAGACTTTGGCTGCGTTTAACATTTTTTCCTTATAATGCCTGCCACGTTTATGCTACTAAAAGGTAACACAAACAATACAGATGCTGATAAACCTGTAGTTACCAAGCTAATTACTGTACACTTTCAATTTATTGTGAGGATTTAATTAGTATGAATTGCGTCTGGTCGTGTATTAATACAGCTTAGCGAGGTTTTTAGAAGGTGCAGAGTCTCTCTGCTCCAAGTATCCCTCTAGCACTGATCTAAGCTGCAGGCAGCAGCTGGATCGATCCACCATGATTAGCCTCATCTCATCCAGCGGTCAGCATGGCTATGGTCCATCTGCTTAAACACACACACAAAACCAAGAGTCACAGCTTCCCAAAAATACCTACAGAGGATAAGCGCTTTATAATCATCTGATGACTGAAGTGCTTGGCTAGGCTTCAAAAGCAGCACAGCAGCTCACTCTTTCAAAGACACACACACATCATCTGTAGAAGCTGGAGAAAGCAGGCGAAGATATGGCAGATGTGTGCATGCTGCAGATTACACCGCTGTGTGTGTATGTGAGCTCTCAAAAGGGTGGGGGGAGTGATGTCTTTGCAGTAATTCACAGCAAGGCCCATGAGGAAACCGGCTTGCCAGTGAAACGAGGCAGATGAAGAAAGCGACCCGGAACGACAGTGCTCCTTTGGGAACAGCGACGCGGCAGACCGGACAGAGCCCATCACAATCAGGTTCCATATGGCGCCAGGCTGCAGGTCCACCCGCTGAGTTTACACAGCAGTTGATCAGGAGGGCTCTCTGAAGAGCCACAGCAGAAGGCTTGCCATTTCTCCAGAGCATTAACCGATGCAAATGCTAAAGAACAGGTTAAAAGACACAGACCAAGGGCCAAATCGTGGCAAGAAAATACTCACTGGTTATTGCTAGCCAACTGAAATATGGCTAGCCTCCTGGCAAAATAAACTGCTGCATTTTCTGGGGAGAAAAAAAAAAAAAAAAAGAAGGAAAAAAAAAATCCCCGTGTGTAGCTGCAGCCACGGTGTGCATCTGCTGGTGGCATGCAGCCACAGAAATGTTTCCATGGTACTAAGTCCATAGATTTTTTTTGATGAAGATGAGTTGGTACACCTGAGTTTCCGTCCCCACTAACAATCTAAACACAGCATGAGACTGAAAGAGTGCAAATAAATGAACATTTTATGGTTTCATAGCTTAAGCCACGCTGCTATTGGTCACCTAGAAATACTGATGCAAACCATAATTAAATTTCAGGATTACATGAGATCACTAGCTCTCAAAGCTCTCAGGCAGGCTCTTCATGCTTAGTAACATATTTCCTTCAGCAATTTCATTTGTAATGTGTGATGTGTAGCTCGCTGTCTCTCCAGTGTGTTCAATCTTACAGTACAGAAAGCGTCACCCATTGCTTTGTTGCAGGCGAAAGCTCCAAGCCCAATACCACTGGTGGGGAGTGTGCAGTGTTTTATAATGGTAGAAAATGGCCTGCGAGAGAGAACCTGCTGAGGACTCGGTGAAGAGCTGATGGCAAAACAGCAAGGTGCACAGGCCCATTCAATGTGTTACAGCAGATCACCTGCTGACCTAATGATTATTCACCTTACAGCTCAATAAGACATATGGAGTTGACCAGGGTGATTAAGTTTGTCTATTGCTGTATTATGGATCAGTGAGATACAGCTCGCTACTGCACAAGATGTAAAAGCCATTATACCCCTAACTCCCAACAATGTACTATTCGATATTATCAGTATACTAGTCATGACTGATTCCACCAATACCAGAATGTGAATATGAAAAGATGCAATGCTGTTTGAAATATAAAAGGGGAAATAACCACATCAATATCCATGGTAGCATATAGCAGGGAGAAGAAACAACAAACAACCTATAATTTTATGCCAGATTTTCACAAATTATGAAAAGGGGCATATTATACATTACGATTAAAACTGTCTACAAATGTCACACTATGGTCCAGCCAGGTGCATCTTTGTGTGTAGCTGAGGGTAGCTTCTCACTCACCATTTTCTGCAGGTGTTTCTCCTTACGCACATCCACCATCACTAGCCCCTCTTTGACCAGGCCCTGACCCACATCGTCTTTGGAGTCGGAGAACAGCAGGGTGACGTGGGGACAGGTAGCGCCACCGTACTCTACGTTCAGTAGACACTGTGTGTTCTGTATATCTCTCACCACGCAGTCCACTGCATCAGCTCGTGCATCTTCCTGTGAGAGAGCAAAAACATAGTGAACAGATTACACCTACATTCACTATAACAGGTCCATAACAGAACCATTAAAAAAATTTAAAATACAGTGAGATGGTGCACATACAGTACTGTATTCTGGACCCTGATACCTTAGATCAGACACCTTTTCTGGACCAGTATGCAAGCCAATTACTCAATGGATCAACACAAACCTAAGTTTAGTCTATTCATCCATGTACTGCTCACACTCTGGACATACCAGACACACAAGATCAGACAGAAATACTTTGAGTGGACTGAAGCACTGTGTGTGGTGCTGCACCAAGAACTATAGAGCAAGAACTGACTATCATGCTTTCTTTCTGTCCCTAACACACACAGCACATTAGAGCTGACCCAGTCTCCATGGCAACTGTGAAGCATGCTACCCTTGGGGGTGGTTGGAGAGGGACAGATTTGAAGGGGAAAAACTCGGGAGTCGTTTTGATTTTACTCTCCCTCCGGTCAGCCTGTTTCAGTAGCTATGGGCGCGCCCAGGGCGCACAGAGAGAGAGAGAGAGAGAGAGAGAGAGAGAGAGAGAGAGAGAGAGAGAGAGAGAGAGAGAGAGAGAGAGAGAGAGAGAGAGAGAGAGAGAGATAGGGAGGAGGAAAGAGATAGGAGAGAGACCGGGGAGAGGGAGATAAAGGGGAGGACGTAGAGACAGGGAGAGAGAAGAGGACAGAAGGTGAGGAAAAAGGGAGAAAGACAAAGCAAGAAAGAATAGTTTGGGAAAGAGGGAGAGAGAAAGATGAGAAGGGAAAAGGGACGGAGGTGTTCTCTTAATAGACTGTATCAGACTGCAGGGTGAGAGACACCTAACGTGATTGGGAACTTTTTCCTGGGTGACAGTGCAAAGAACAGTGGACAGTGTGTGTGAGTATATTATGCTAAGTGAGTATACGGCTGGATGATTTCACAGGCTGCAAGTGCGGTATGTGAGAGGCACAGGGCTGTCACACACACTGACAGCGGGCGTGGATAGTGAACGAGTTTGTGTCAGCTTGTGAGACATGCTGTTTTTAGAGAAAATTGAGTGAGTGTAATGGCTCAGTCTTCACTACCCAACACATGGAGGACGTCACACACTACAGAAGAGTAGTACAAATACCAACACATACCGACACCTCACTAACAAGTGTGCTCAAGATCTCTTAGACGCTCATTAAGTTCTCTTTCTTTTTTGTTACCCTACCCCCCAGTTTAGCCACGGCCATTGCCCACCTAACAAGCTAGGTCTCTCCCATCACATGATGCTACTGAGCTGGGTAGGGGGGTGGGGGGGGGGGTGAAGGCTAGCACATGCTCCCCCTCAGACACGTGAAGTACCACTGCATCTTCTCAAATATTGCTTTTACTTAACATCTCAATGTTAACAGGATAGTGTAGCACACTTGAAGAATAACTGCCAACTCTTATGTCAGCTAGCAGATGCCTGCATTGTCTAGCATTGTGTTGAGTGATGCGGAGAGGGATGGGCATCCTGCTCATTCTGAGAGAGCGAGGCCAGTTATGCTCTCTTAGACTCCTGGCCTTGGATGCCTGTGGCATCACTTAGAATCAAACTTTCTAACTCAAGTTAGGAGGACTGCAATTCATGTCGAGTTGAAAGTCCCCCGTGTTGTGGTGATGCAGAAATTATAATTAGTGGTGTCAAAGTTAACATGTTAATAATGTGTTACCACGACTAATTAAAGACACTTTATTTCGAACTCACTTTAATGCACTCTCCTAGCTTAAATTGTCTAATAACACATTCCAGCCTGAAGCCCAGCTGCTCACAAGCTGTTGCTATGGCTTCACAACCTATAGCTCCGTAGTTCCACTGATGGCTCTACTGAAGAGAATCAAATTTATTTCCAGCTACTGCATCACTGTCCAATTTGTCATCATTGTTATCATTTACAAGCAAAAGACAGATCTGATGACGGCAATAACAGTGATGTCAGTAATGCTATCACTAATGGATGTTTTCGGTAGAAAATGCTGGACAGGAGCTGAAACATGGAGCCACTGCTGCTCTCAAAGGACAGTGCTGATTGGAAAATTAAAGGCTGTATTCAAGACTATTTCATGTTCATATTCACTTGTATGGCTGCACTGCAGTCAAATAAGACAAATGTGATTAATCACAATTAACTACACAAACTAACATGGCTAATCATGATTAATTATTTCAACTGTGTGACAATCCTAGTACAATACATTCTATGCTTTTGAGAATCTTAGAGTAAGTATACGTTTGTGAATGTGTCAGTGATTATATCTTGCAGGACATAGACACACTTGCATGCACATGTACTGTGGGACATGGATGAGGTAAAGGTTTTTGGTGATGTTTGCATCAGTATTTATCTGACTTGCCTGGAACAAAGTGAATGTATACTCTGGTCTGCGTGAATATACTAGGTTTGAGTCAATCTTCAAAAATGTATGTATGCATGCATCTACACTCACAGGCCACTTTATTAGGTACACCTTGCTAGTAAAAGGTTGGACCCCCTTTTGCCTTCAGAACTGCCTTAATTCTTCGTGGCAGACTTTCAACAAGGTGTTGGAAACGTTCCTCAGAGATTTTGGTTGGTTATTTGAGTTCCTGCTGCCTTTCTATCATCTGGAACCAGTCTGCCCATTCTCCTCTGACCTCTCACATCAACAGGGCATTTTCATCCACACAACTGACCGCTCACTGGATATTTCCTCTTTTTCGGACCGTTCTCTGTAAACCCTAGAGATGGTTGTGTGTGAAAATCCCAGTAGATCAGCAGTTTCTGAAATACTCAGACCAGCCCGTCTGGCACAAACAACCACGCCACGTTCAAAGTCCCTTAAATCCCCTTTCTTCCCCGTTCTGATGCACTCTACCTCTACATTCCTAAATGCATTGAGTTGCAGCCGTGTGATTGGCTGATTAGCTGTTTGTGTTTACAAGCAACTGTGGTGTACCTAATAAAGTGGCCAGTGAGTATGTATGTATTTATGTGCTTTATGTGGGCACTAAAGTAGATGGTTATTGGAGTGTGTGTGCCTGTGTTTCTGCATATACAAGGGCTGTGTGAGGCTTCAAGTATGTGTATGAGTGTACTTACATCCTGTGGGACCTGGATGAAGGCGAAGGTGTACTCAATGGCCTGAGGAGGCAGATTGCGGGTGCTGAAGGCAGGAGGAAGAGCCGCTAGACGCACAGAGGACACCATCTCTCGCTGTAGAATGACACAAATACACATGCATTACCCAAGAGGACTTACTCATCTTTCATCCATCAACTGTATCGACAAGGCCTCCAGCAAGCAAAAACACTATTGGCAAGCCACAGATGCGAGCAGAGAGGGGAACTTCTTTCATCCCATCTGCAGTGGCTCGCTCTCAAAGCTGCTGTTTAAAACCGGGAGGGAGTGGAGCACTCTTAATAGGCTCTATACTCCCACTGCATCGGGTTCTCATCACAACAATATGGGGATGGTGGAATGAGAGAATGGGCCCCATCACCTCAGTGTGGAGCTGCCACCATGCTCAACAACAAAGGCCTACTCCAGGCATCAAACAAGAAAGAGAAAACGGATAGGGGGAGAGAAAGAAAGAAAAAGAAAGAAAGAAGAGAACAAACAAAGCACTTGCCAAGATGACTGTATCTTCTCCTGCACACTAAGACCTTGAGTTTTTCACTGAGAAGACAGCGAGTTGGCGGACAGATAGAACATATCAGAATATCCAGCGACACTAAATATACAGGCGTGAGAAGGTTTAGAGAATACTACAGCATTAATACAAAAAAAAAAAAAAAAAAAAAAAGGACCCAGGTCACTTTACTGTTGCCTGGTTTATAGCTGATGGTAGACCGTGCTGGGAGTAATGGGAACGACAATATTTATACAGATGGAGATTTATTAAAAGCCATATACTTTTTGATGGCACAAGACCTGACCCAAGAGACAATATGCTGTGTCAATCAATGGCCATTATTCCAGCTGCAGCTGACTAGATGATGGTGGCTGGTGACTGAAAGAACTGCATTTTAAAGATTATAGGCTCAGATGAAGGCCCAAAGCTTTGGGTGTAAAGAAGACTGATAACGCTTTGAGATGTCAAAGCGGGAAAGATGGAGACTGAGCAAAAGAGATGGGCAAGAAAGATAGATGGTGACAGAGACCAAGATGGAAAACGCAGTATAAAGCATTTAGAGAAAGAAGACCAAGGACCAGAGAAAGTGAGATACAGACTTATAAATAAATAAGATAAATAAAAAGACTTGGATAAACACACACAGACAGAAAGATTAGACACACTGATAGGCATGCAAATATACTTTTCTTAAAATGATAATAATAATAATAAAAATAAAAATAATAGCAAATCCAAGTCAAGTCGTTGAGCACAAAAGCTCAAAGCAAGTAACACAGTTACACATTGCTCTGTGTGTTTTTTTTTTTGTGTTGGTTGAATCACTAACTGTGCCCAAAGCACCAGCTAAATGCCTCTCAAAACAAGCACAGCCCCAAACGCAGCAGCAAAATGTGCTAGTATTGGACTTTAAGCCTTTACACAGACATCACTGCCATCATAATAAGTGGCGAGTGCGTGGCTAATGCTAATCTGTTCCACCATTTCATTCCCTGATTTGACTGTAATGAATTTACAGTTGCTTTAAATGAGATTTCACTACCTGCTGAAACACTAACAAATACAGAGAGCATGGTTACTCACGTTGCCATAGTCTATGTAGAAAACATGAACCTTTGCTGGGGATTCAACCTTTTCCACACGAGCTCTGTACCTAGTGAGAGAGAGAGAGAGAGAGCAAGAGAGAGCGAGAGAGAGAGCGAGAGAGAGCCAGAGAGAGCGAGAGAGCCAGAGAGAGCGAGAGAGAACAAGCAAGCGAGAGAGAGAGATAGAAAAAAAGAAAGAGTGAGCGAGAGAGAGAGAAGTGAAGAGTACATGATTAGATTCTTATGTCCCAGAGGACTGTGTCATATATCTGTAGGGGTGGGGATGGATGAACAAAGATGCAAGGCTATGTACACATGAGCAACAGCATTCAGAACTCTTCCTTTTTCTGGACGGCAAACCACAGAGGACAGGGTGTTCTGGTGTATCTACACACATATATACATGCAACTCCTTGCCATGGGCCTTCAATCTGGCCCTCTGGGCGGCTTCCAGACATCCTCTATCTGGCATGGCCCACTTTAAGCGAGAAAGCAAAGCGCTAAACCTCCTCCTCTTCTTAAAACTAACCCAACAGTATTAAACCTTTACGGCCTCTTTTTTTTTTATAAGAAGCATATCTTCTGCATAAAAGCCTTCTGAGTTAGAATCCTGGCAAATTAAATATGTAGGTGGCACTGTCAACTTACTTTGAACCACAGTAAGGTTAGAATCTCTTGTATATTCAAAACCCTCTAAATCACAGATGCCTAAGGACAGGGTGAAAGGGTGGTCTTCTATTTAGAAAAGAGTTCAAAGCACTGCATGACAGGACTATAGACAATGCTAAAAAGGTGTCTGGGTGTCTCTTCCAACCCCACTTGCTTTCTTCTCCTGCCTTCAGATCCACCGCAACCCTGCCTAGTTCCCTTTTCACAAAGCCCCAATGATCCAAAACAATGTGCTTTATTCAAGACTTCCTGCACTACTACTACCATTCGATCCAATCTAAAAATTCCCTCACATTACAAGCCTTCCTACTCATATTGCCCTGAATTTTCATAATCTTGTTTGTGACGCATATCTGTGATTTGCTTGAATCTACCTCTGCCCTGATGGGACGTGCATCGACAATTTAAATCACCAAGCTAGCCACTGCTGACACAAGGAAACACTACATAATACACATATATGTGCAGGAAAATGCTAACGTCTTTATTTTAAAAATAAACAAACAAGCAAACTTATGCATACTGATTGGACATGGATATGTGCCTGATCTAGGACCACATACGAAAGGGGCTCAGTTCTGATTTAAAGATCAGAGTTGTGTGTTCATACAGCCAAAAAACAGACCAGTCCTCCAGGTCACTACAGTTTCAGAGGTACCCCTGTAAGCAGAGCAAATCAAAGAGAACTACACTAAGGACTGTAACAATACTCAGTCTCTCCTGACACTTCAGCATTGTGAATGTTTTGAGAAACCAGGCAGTGGAGGGGGACAGAGAGATGGACAAACCGAAAGGAGAATGTTAAAAACGATTAAGGCAGCAGAGAGATAGCATAAGAGGGGGCTGAATGCACCATGGCTCGGTGCCGAGCTTTTCAAATCCCCTCGCCATTCAGGAGACCTTGAAAGGACGCAAACTCTAATTAGTATTTAATAAGTAGAGAACAAGGCGCCACAAAAAGCGCAGAAGAGGAAAAAGAGCGTAATGGGCCTCCCTACAGAGGCTGCCGTTCACTCCCAACCAAGACAGGACAAAGCAAGTTGCCGCCATCATTCCCAAAAGACAAAGCTCTCTTTAGTGCAGCAAACAGATGAGGATGAGCAGAAATACTCTCAGGCAAACTACTAAAATTAAAATAATAAATTAAAAAGTAAACAAACAAATGGACCCTTTACAACAAACAGATGGCTCTTTTTAAAGTGTCTTTTCAATACTACATAAGAGGATGAAATTATGACAATGAAGCTCATTTGCAGCTACACGAGGGAGAGCTGCCCACCTGCTTTCTATCAAGTTGTTCCCCCATGTTGCTATAAATATGCTGATGTTTTTTTATTTATCCCCATGTCCCTCATGTCATGTGGCCGGCAAAGTAAGCTCAACGGACCCTTCATCACAAAGACTTCCATCTGCACCACTTGACTTGACCCATCTAACAACCAAATACACATGCCTTTAAGTTGAGAGAAGAGCTTAGACCACTACTTATGAATTAGTGGTCATATTTCACGAATCATTAAATAGGTATTAAATCATAGTGGACCCAAGCCAGCTTCACAGAGCACAGGCAGTAGTTCGAGAAAAAAATATAGCCCCAAAAGTACTGCTTTCATCATTCCTACCTAAAAAGTACAGCAAACTGGCCTCACTGTTAGCCACCTCTACCATGCAGAGGCTCCTTGGGAGTAATGACTCTGATTTGTCTTTGCAAAGCCGTAGCCTTTGTATTGAACACTAGAGCATCCCTCAAAAAGAGAATTCAATAGCGAAGTTCCAGCATTTACAAGGTTTGTTGTAACATTTGACTTTAATGAGCACATGTTTTCATTTAAATACAGTGAGGCCTAAAGGTCTGAGAAAACTAGTAAAAAGCTATTTTGCATTCCTTCCTAATTTAATGGTAAGATTTTCATTCGATTATCAGCATAATTTGAATGAAAAGTACAATCTCTAATGAATTTCTCCATGTCCTTCTATTGCTTTATGATAGTGTGCACTGGAGCACGGACAGGATCCCCCAGCTTCTGCAAAAGCCTCTGATGAATAGATCAAATGCTTCTGAGTTGTGTGAACATATGCTCCATTTTTGTACAAATGCCTTAACATGGTCAGCGTCAAAATTTTGCTTAAATTTGCATAGTGACCTAGACAGTGCAGAATCTTCAATATTTCTTCTCTACACTTTACTTGTTTTTTCTTTCAAAATGCTTAAATGTTCTGTTTATTTCCAAGTTTAGTTTCTTTCACAGACATGGTTTAGTTGGCAGTAGTAATAGTTTTAGGATGTATTATTAGCGCCAAACCATTAGCATTTTGGTTATTTGTAACGCTGCTTTTCGTTGTGCTGTTAAGTGGTCAGTGGATGAGGTTTGTGAATTATCAGAGCGGTCTCAGATTTTGGATCCCACTGTGTCAGGAGGTGTATTTTTTTTCATGGATCTCTATGCTTGTTACACCGTAAACACACTCAGATACAGGGCTGTAGTATTGGGTGCACACTGCTCAAAAGCTGTGGCTACACAGTTCATTTTCCTGCTCTTTTTAAATAAATAAAGAACATCAAAGGACTTGCTTTTCATATTCAATGACTACAAACATGCAAGTTGGCTACATTCAGATGGTCACTGAACTCAAATCATTTAATGATTTTATCTAGTTCCCCTGGTTTACGGTTACAAAGTTAACTGAATTAACTTATCAAAATTTCGAATGCATTAAGTAAAAAAATAAAAAGTACTGGCTGAAATGACCATGAAATGTCAACATATGACACACTGATAGGAATATAAAACATTACATTATTATTTTTTTTGGGATACTTTGAAATTTGTTTTTAAAAAGTATAATAATGAATAAATCAACGTTGGAGAAAATGTTAGTCATCCTTTCTTAATGCTCATCTTAAAACAAAAAAGACAAATTAACAACAGAAAATAATTCAAGTCAGGTTGGATCATATATATATACATATATAAAGTGTGTGTTTTACACTCTAGGCTGCCAAAGGAGTGAACTTTCTTCATTTGTAAACACCAAATGAAGTTTGTTG